>NC_084801.1:44772388-45075418 GCF_963169125.1 Humulus lupulus | reverse complement strand
GTTTGTTTGTATTTCTGTTTGCAACATGTCATTTTTTGCAGAAGGAAGTTCTATAACTTGACCACCATTGCTTAATGATTCAAATTATCCTTACTAGAAAGTTAGGATGAAAACTTTCATCAAATCTTAAGATGAGAAGGCAAAATTGGAGAAACAACAGTAAAATCTAAGGTAAATTGGTCAATAGCTGATAATTTACTGTCTAGTTACAATAACAAGGCCTTACATGCCTTATTCAATGGTGTTGGCGAAGGATATATTAAACTCATATCCTTTTGTGATTCGGCCAAAGAAGCTTGGAAAATTCTTCAAACTCAATTTGAAGGAACTGCTGATGTCAAGCGTTCTAGGTCCATTATGTTGCAAACAAAATTTGAGGATCTTAGGATGTATGAGACTGAAACTCTTACTGAATTTTATGAAAGATTATTTGATATCACTAACGAATTTTTTGCCTTAGGAGAAAAATTAGAAGAATCTATTTTAGTTCGAAAAATTGTTCATGTCTTACTTGACAGGTTAAGCACCAAGCTAACGGCTATGGAGGAGGCCAAAGATTTGAATACCATGAAGGTAGAAGAACTAACGGGTTCTTTTCGAACCTTTGAACTGAATCAACAAATCAGACAAAAAGAAAAACCGACCAAGGTAAAAAAAAAAAGAAAAATCTATTGCCTTGAAAAGTTTTGAGAAGGTAAGTTCTGAGGATGAAGATGATAATGAGTTGGCTCTATTGACAAGAAATTTTAAAAAATATATGAAAAAATTAGGCAACAAAAAGAATTTCTTTAAAGGTAATACATCTTCAAAACCCTCTCTTCCTAATAATAAAAGTGGTAGTCAATGTAGGGAATGTGAATGATTTGGTCACATTCAATCATAATGTGCAAATACCTTGAAAATAAATAAAAAAGGTATGAATGCTACTTGGAGTGACAATGACTATGAAAGTAGTGATGAAGAGAGAGAAAATGTTGCTTTAACATCTGTACTCTCGAATTTTTCGTGTCTTTTTGCAGAAAAACAGACAATTTGTTTGCTTAAACAATATTGTTTCAGTAAATAAGGCTACTGATAATACGACAGGTACTGCTGATGTTGTTGACACTAATTCTGATGAATCAGAAGTCAATGAAGATTCACTGGAAGAACTTACAAAAAAATGTATGATGAATGGATTAAGTTGTGTGCTGTGAATAGAATAAATGCAAAAAACTTTAAATCTCTTTCTTACAAAAATGATGAACTTGAAACAAATGTTAAAATTATTGAAATTGAGATTTTTTATAAAAATGCTGAAATTAATCGTCTGAAAAAAGAGCTTGATCTTATAAAAAGAAATGTTCAAATGCTTAATCCAAGATCTACTATTTTTGAGGAGGTCTAGAATGCAAGTCAAAGAAACAATGCTGGATTGAGATCTAAAGGGTTTCAATCAAAGGAAAACACTGTGTTTGTTCCAACTCGCTCATTACCCGTTGTTTTTTCTGATTTATCACTGCAGGTTTCTGATCCATCAACATCACAATCTGTCTCATCGGCCAAGAGACAAATAGGTAAGAATCTGACATCCAATGAAAGGACTAAGAAATTTATTCCCACCTGTCATTTTTGTGGTGTAAAAGGTCACATTTGACCAAAATGTTGTTACTATGATGAATATTTTTAATACAAATTATTTTCATCATGAAAAATTCAAGGTACAAAAGAAACACCATGCGCCTAAACAAAAATGGGTCAAAAAGAATGTGAATACTTGTCTTTCTACATTTACATGTCACAAAACTCATACATCTAATTCTTAGTATTTTGATAGTGGATGTTCTAGACATATGACAAGTGACAAGAATATTCTTATTAAATTTAAAGTTGAAAATTGTGGTGCAGTCACTTTTGGTGATGGTAAGGCAGGTAAAGTACTTGGAAATGGAACCGTAAATGTGGAAGGGTTACCTAAACTGAAAAATGTCCTGCTGTTTGATGGATTGAAAGCTAATCTAATTAGCATAAGTCAGATTTGTGATCAAGGATTTATTGTTAATTTTTCTTCTGTTGATTGTAGTGTTATTGATAAAAATGGAAATTGTTTTTTGAAAGGCTTCAGATTAGTTGACAATTGTTATACTCTTTCTCAAAATTTGTTATGTCACTCAGTCATAAATATTTCAACTAATCTGTGGCATGAAAAACTTGGTTACATTAATTTCAAAAACTTGAAAAAGTTGTCAAATGAGGGTATTGTTCGAGGATTACCCAAACTGGGTAAAGAGTCTATTGGTAAGCGTGAGCCGTGCCAACTTCGCAAGCAATTAAAAATCATTCACAAAGGTATTATGGATGTAAATACGTCAAAAGTTTTAAAATTGCTTCACATGGATCTCACGGGTCCAATTTAGGTTGAGAGTTTAAATGGAAAAAGATACATTTTTGTTTGTGTAGATGATTTCTGTCGTTTTACTTGGGTTGATTTTTTAAGAGAAAAATCTAACATATTTGAAGCTTTCAAAAATCTGTGTTTAAGATTGAGAGTTAAAAAAGATTGTAATATTGGCAAAATTGTAAGAATTTGTAGTGATCATGGTAAAGAATTTGAAAACATTGTGTATGATGAATTCTGTAAGTCTTGTGGTATCTCTCATGAATTTTTAGCACCCAAAACTCCTAAAAAAAATGGAGTTGTTGAGAGAAAAAATCGTACTCTTCAGGAAATGGCAAGAGTAATGTTGAATAGCAAGAAATTTTCCAAACGATTGTTGTAACGACCTAAATTTACTAATAAGGCTTAAGGGCCTTGATTAGTGTGCCGGGAGGGCATAACTGGATTATATGTGATTTAAATGATTAAAAGCACGTTTATATGACTATTTGAATATCTGTGATGCATGACTATGTGCATTAGTATGCATGTAGGTCCTGATTAGGTTAGAAGGGCATATTCGTAATTTTGGCCCGTTGAGGGCATAAATGTATATAACTGTGATAAATTGTTGAGACCACATTATTATGTGGATATATTTGTAGCTTGTGACTCGAGGCGATCCTAGTGAGCAGTTTAGCGAAAAAGTCACGACGGGGATTTATACCCGGCTCGGGGCGAGCCTGGGGGTATTTCTGGGAATTTAGGAAATATATTGGAGTCTATTTTGATATTGAGGAATATAATTGGTGATTAGTTAGGTGTCGGGAAGTAAGCGGTAAATATTAGAGACATTCGAGGAATTAGCGGGAATTGGGTGTAATGACTAAAATACCCTTAGGAGGTTTAAAAGCTTAGTTTTAAATGGGAGGGCAAATTGGTCATTTGAGTTAAAAGTAGGGATAGGTATTAAAATGCTTTATGCCTTAGTGGGATGTGTAGAAAGTGGTAGAAGTCTGAAGTAAAAAGAAAAGAAAGAAGGGAAAAACAGGAGTTTTCTCTCTCACGGTTTCAGGTTTCTTCTTCAATCCTTGGGGTCTTTTGGAGCAAAAATTCAGAGGAGCTCTTGGCTAAGGCTTTGCACTTGAGACCTTGATCAAGTTTGAGAGTTCAACAGGGGTTAGGCATCCAATCAAGGTAAGGTTTTGAGGTTGATACTCAGTTTCTGGTTCTTAGTGTTAATATGGATTTTGAGCTGAGTTTTGGTGGGAATTCTAGGGAATTGAAGCTAAAGTTTTGAGGAGTGAAAGCTAAGGAAGAGTGGAGGATAGCCTAAGGTTGAACTACTCTGTTGAAGGTAAGAAGTTCTGAACTTGGACACTTGAATTTTGTGGTTTCAGTTGTTTTTCTTGTTGAGTTTTTGAGCTCTAAGTTCAGCTATGGTTATTTCTTTGTTTTGGGGTGCATGTAATTGAGTTTTGTATAGTTGGGACTTATGGGATGAGATATAGATGTTGGTAGGTTTGTTTTGGAGTTTGGTTAAGGTTTGGAAGGATTTTGGGAGGTTTTGGCTCGAGGAAGTTTGAGGAGGAGAAGTCTGGGTACTGTCTGGCTGTGACTAGCGCTGTAGCGCTAGCCTTAGGGCGCTACAGCGCTAGGCTTGGGTGTCTGGGAGTCTGTTGGCTCTGTTTGTAGCGCTGTGGCACCCACTTTAGGGCACTGTACCGCTACCCTGTTCCCAGAAAGGGATTTTTGGGTTATTTCTTAGGGTTTTTTCCCGGGGGCTCGGGGTTTGATTCCACCACTCGTTTGGTGGAATTAGGGCTTCCCGAGGGCTCGGGATTGGTCCCGAGGCTAGGTTTTGGAATTGAAGTTTGGAGTTGGTTCTAACTTGTGACCGTGACTAGGTGTACGCTAGGGCTCAGACGGGATCATGCTTGAGGGTTGAATTGAACAAAGCTATCGGAATCTAAAGGTAAGAAAATTGCACCCGGTTGTGTGATTGTGTTGGGACTAAGAGTTCCCTATATCTGTATGATTTCGTAGATGGTATTATGCCATGGGACATGTGATAAACGGCCTAAGAGTGCCATAAATAATACTTGCGCACAGGGCGCAGCTCGACCACTGGTAGCTGAGGATAGCTTAATATTCATTTAGCTCGGTTTAAGCGGGCCAGAGTCAGTGGGATAAATAGAGGCTGCGGCCTAAGGGCGTTAACCCTGGTTATCATGTGTAAATTGATTATTAATATGAAATGATGTACTTGGTATGCTGAATACTTGAATAACGTGAATGTTTGAACTATTGAATAAATGATTATACTGCATAAGTTATTTGGTTGTTTGCTTGATGATTGTGCTTTGTTGTTGTGTTTTCTTGCTGGGCCTTGGCTCACGGGTGCTACGTGGTGTAGGTAAAGGCAAAGGCAAGGTGGACCAGTCCTAAGATGGAGAGCTTTGGGGCTGAATGTACATAGTCAGCCGAACGGCTGCCACGGCCGAGGACTGGTACAGGACGAGAAAAGCCTAATTGTCTGTTTTGCCTTAGAGTGGCTAGTATCTGTATTTTAATCCTGAAATTTTGTAAACTGTCTTTTAACTTGACTACTTCTGGGATCCCATGTAAGAAAATGTTTGATTATAAGAAATGAAACTTTTAAGACCAAAATCTTTTAACCCTAGTTCAACTATAGTTTCAGTTACACATTTTTAACTAAATGACTTGATTAGCAAGTCTTGCACCTTTATAAACACACAGTGTAACAGTCTTGGCTATCTAGGGCGTTACAATTGTGGGCTGAAGCTATTAATACTGCTTGCTACACAATAAACAGAGTGTTCTTATGTCCAGGTACAACCAAAACGCCTTATGAGATCTGGAAAGGTAAACGTCCAAATGTAAGTTACTTCCACATTTTTGGTTGTCTGTTACATATTGAGGGATCGCAAAAAATATTGGAAAATTTGATGCTAAAAGTGATGTTGGTGTCTTTCTTGGTTATTCCATAGATAGTAGGACATATCATGTGTACAACATGAGAACCCAAACTATTATGGAATCTGCTAACATTGTTGTTAATGATATGAAGGATTTTTTAGAATCTTCAATAGAAGCGGAGATAGACAAATTCATAAAAAATGCACCTGTTGCCTCAGATCCACAAAATGATGTATCAGAAATGTTGCCTGCTACGTCAGACACATCAACAAAACCATCACCCTTGGTGTCTGATATATCACCATCTGAACAGACAGAGACACAAATGCCAAAAATCATCACTGATTCCGTGCGTGGAGAACCCTCAACCAGGGTGAAAAAGAATCTTCCTACTAATCTCATTCTAGGTGATTTGGAGAAGAGCATGGTCATAAGGAAAAGGTATGTGAATCTCATTCAACATGTGTGTTTCACTTCTTCACTTGAATCAAAAAATGTGAAAGAAGCTTTAACTGATGAATATTGGATTAAAGCTATGCAAGAAGAATTGGAACAGTTTACGAGAAATGATGCGTGGACCCTTGTGCCCAGACCAAATCACACTAATGTCATTGGAACAAAATGGATTTTAAAAAATAAAAGTGATGAATTTGGCACAATAGTAAGAAACAAAGCTAGATTGGTAGCACAAGGGTACACTCAAGTGGAAGGTGTGGACTTTGATGAAACATTTCAAATTGCATCAAATGGATGTTAAATCTATTTTTTTTAATGGCATTTTGAATGAAGAGGCTTTTGTTGAACAACCTAAGGGGTTTGAAGGTCCACATTTTCCAAATCATGTTTTCAAATTAAAAAAGGCTTTGTATGGTTTGAAACAAGCCTCACGGGCATGGTATGAAAGATTGAAACAATTTTTTGTGTCTCATGGTTATCGTAGAGGTGGAGTAGATAAAACACTTTTCATTAAAAGAATCAAGAAAGACATAATGATTGCACAAATATACGTTGATGATATTGTGTTTGGTTCTACATCTAACTCTGAAGTGTAGGAATTTGTTCATCAAATGAAGGACGAATTCGGGATGAGTATGGTGGGTGAATTAACATATTTCTTAGGTTTTCAGGTCAAGCAATCAGAAGATGGTACGTTCATATCTCAAAGTAAGTATGCCAAAAACTTGGTAAAGAAGTTTGGGCTTGATACTGCATAACATGCCAAAACTCCCATGGGAACAACAGTTAAATTAACAAAAGATGAGAATGGAGTTAAGGTGGATCCCACTTTATACTACAATATGATTGGTAGTCTTTTGTATCTCACTACTAGTCATCCTAATATATGTTATAGTGTTGGGGTATGCACTAGGTACCAAGGAAATCCCATGGAGTCACACGTGACTGTTGTAAAAAGAATTATTAGATATGTTCACAGTACTTTAGAATATGGGATTTGGTACTCTAAAGAAACAAATTCTAATCTTGTGTATTTTAATGATGCCGATTGGACAGGTAATGCAGATGATAGGAAAATCACAAGTGGATGGTGTTTCTATCTAAGGAACAACTTGGTGTCATGGCATAGAAAAAAAAGCATAATTCCATATCTCTTTCTACAGCTGAGGCCGAGTACATTGCAGCTGGTAGTTGTTGTGCTCAGCTACTATGGATGAAACAAATGATGTCTGACTGTGGGTTTGAATTAGACACTTTAACCATTTTTTGTGACAATACCAGTGCAATAAATATTTCTAAAAATCCTGTCCAACATTCACGCACAAAATACATTGATATTAGACACCATTTCATTAGAGAACTTGTTGAAAATAAGACACTAATCTTGGAATACATTGAGACAGACAAGCAAATTGCTGATATTTTCACTAAGTCCCTTGATTCAATTCGGTTTGATTCCCTTAGGAAATCCTTGGGGGTTTGTAGTATGTAATTATTTATTGTCTCATTACCATTCCAGCTGTTTATCTCTTATGTGTTTTTTCCTGTTAAACGATTCTGAAACAATTGCAAACTTTTGTAATTACTTTCTGTTAGATTAATTATTTTTGAATATATGACATGCTAAGTTTATTGGTTTCAAAATAAAATTTTCTTCACAATTTATTTTTGTGAAAAATGCCTACTAAGAGGGCATTGAGCTAAATTATCAATTCTTCTTCAATTTCAGGTTCCTCTGTGAGAATAGAGTTACCTATGCCAGTGTGTGAAAGCCAACCTTGAGTAAGTTGAGACTATGTAATTATACCTATGTAGAGGACACGCTACCATTGAAAAGGGCTACCCCTGGTATAGTGTGACAACGTCTCCTTTGGGTATTGCAGAAACAGGCCAAAATTGCCAACATGGGCAATGACCCTATTATTTACACTTCACACACAAATACCTGTTTTGTATGAAGAAAAAGAAAAAAAATGTAAGTCTCATCCACTATGTTAATATTTTTCCTAAAAATACTTTGTGCTCTAGAAAAAATTATTTTTATTCCAATACTCTCAAGCATGTTATATGGATCAAATAATTTTTCTAACATTATTAGTACTCACTTAATTTTTGTATTGGTTGATTATTGTTTTTCAGGTCTCACATTTTTTGATAACAGCAGAAGGAAATATTTTGGTCATTTATAAAAAAAAAAAAAGGAATATCGAAAATATAATAATAATAATAATAATGTTTCTTTAATAAAAAAATTGATTGAATCTCGTGGGGTATGGTAAATTTCAGTGCTTATTGTTTTTTTTGGTCGAATATAATTTTGTGTTATTTTTGTCATCTTTTCTCTAAAGTTAAGGTTGTTTAATTATTAATTGTGTAATATGTGAAGAAAAAGGATAGTTTGAAAATTTTCCTTTAAAAAAAAATATTTGTTTCCTTTTTTGGTTTGGTTACAATTAAGACAAAAGTTGTCTTTTTTCTCTCATAATAAAAAAAGGGTAACTACCCATTTTGTTAAGCCTATATCCCACGTTTGGCCTCAACTCCCACGATCACTCTTCCACTCTCACACTTTATTTTTTCTCTCTCTTGTTATCTGCTTGTTTGTTCTCTTGGCTGTCTAAGTGTACAGGAACCCATGGCCCATCCCAAGACCACCGGAGCTCCCAAACTTTCAGCTGCTGCGAGTGATTCTGCTCCATTAGCTTCACCTCTGGCGGCTTCAGGATCATCGTTGAAGTCCTTTGTCAAGACTAGGGCTGGCAAAAATACCTTTCTTGTGTCCAGCTCCGATTGCTCTGCCTGCACCACCAATTGAAGAGGTGGTGCCTATCAAGACCCTTCCTTCAGCAATTGAGTCACCTGATCCAAATCCTAAACCCTCAAAACTCAAGGCTGCCAAATCAAAAGGATCCCCTGCTACTACACAACCTATTTCTAGAATGTCGCATGCTTCCCGGACTCGCTCCAAAGCAACTGCCTCTAGTTCAACGACAGTCGCGAAGAAAGGAGGAAAACAAGGCAAGCCTTCTCCTCCAAAGAAATCTCCTCCAGCGAAGAAACTCAAAATCACTCCACCTGTATGTTCTTCCTCTGAGGCTGATCAATCTGAAGACCCATTTGGTGAAGCAGCCAATTCTTCTGAGCACTCAAGTTCTGAGAGCACCAAAAGGTCCGAATCTACCCAAGAACTTGAAGATATAATTGCCTTTAAAGAACGCGTTGTTGAATTAGAGGATGGTTTTGATGCATCAAATACTCCATCTAAGCCTTCTGAACCTCTACCTTTCGAATCCAAGGGAAAGAAGCCCATGATTTTTCCTAGTCCAATTGCCTGTAAGGTTCTAACCAAAAACATTGATTCAGGTTCATCTTTTGTTCCTCATTCTCATTATTTTTGCTATAATGATCATGAAAGGGATATGGTTTATTATGCAAACCGTAAAGTTATTTGTGAAAAGAATTTTGATCTTGCTGCTCATATGGTGTTTGGGGTGATTGGTATTTTGCAAGAAAGAGAGTGGTTAGATTCTTTACAGGGCTATTCTGGGTATGCTTATCGGGTTGTCAAGGAATTTTAGGCTAACATAACTGATGATTTTCTTAATCATAATTCCTTTATGTATGGCAAAGTGTATGTTCGGGGTCATTGGTTTTCTTTTACAGTTAAAGATTTTGCTATTGCTCTAAATTTGCCCATTGGTGTCATTCCAGATACCCTTGAATTTGATAAGGACCTAGTCCTTTCGGAGCTTGTAGGACAAAAGGTATCATGGAATCCAAGCACATCACTCTCCATTACTGATCTCACACACACCTATGCTATGCTTATGCGGTTTGCACTGTCGAACTGGATGCCATCCTCTAATCCAGTTGTTGTGTCTCAAGAATTGGCATTCTTTCTATTTAAGATTGGTTCTGGTGCACAGATAGATCTTCCTTCCTTAATTATGGACCAAATTGTTTCTCTAAGGAAGGCGAAAAAGAAGGGTTTCAACCTATTCTTTCCACAACTCATCTTTAAGATTCTGTCATCTCAGAAAGATGTCCTGATGCCAAATGAGTCAGTTGAGATTTCTCCTTCTAGTCCCACATTCAAGTCATTTGAAGGGAAAGATCAAGTATCGAAGAAGTCCAAGTTCATGGTGATTCCCTCTGTTTCCACTGCCACTGCTGCTGTTCCATCTGGTGTTGGTCCTGAGACATCAGAAATGCTCGCTGTCAAGACTAATCTTACACTAGTACAAAATCAACTTGGAACATTGGAGGCCACTCAACAAGCAATCCTCGCTCAGCTGACGGCCTTAGCCAAGGGTGTTTAGTTCTATTTTTCATGTTTTTCCATTTTATCTTGTTTGTCCAAAGACCATGTTCATTGTTTTCTGTTTTTAATTATTGTTACTTTGGCTTCTTGATAGACAAAAAGGGGGAGTAGTTGGATTGCTACATGGTTTTATTTTTATGTTTTCTTGTTGTGTACAACTTTGTACCCCATTTTCAGGGGGAGTTGTGTGGTATGTCTTGTTAAACTTTTTTTTCAAAAAGTTGACAATTCTTTTATTTGTTAATATGCTTGTTTACAGGGGGAGTTCTTAGGAACTTTTATTTTTTCTAACAAAGTGTTTGCTGCAGGTTTTTGAGCTCATATTGCCAAAAATATATTTTGTCTAAAAAGTTGCCAAAGGGGGAGATTGTAAAATCCCATTGTTGGCTAACCTTTTTAATAAATATATTTTATTATTTAAATGCTATTTTTTCAAAATTATACTTTGGGTAGTTAAGTTTGGTTGTGTTTTATTTTGGTAAGAATCAATTATTTACTAAATGCATTTTATATATAGTCAAGTTTCCTTAAATATTTATGGTAATCTTGTCTATAATGAGTATGTGTATTAAAGAATTATTTTCTGTATATTTTCCTTGATTTTATCTGTCTAAAATGAAGAAATTGAATGAAGCTTGTGCCCAAAGGAAGGAAATTTCAAAATGAACCTAGTTGGGTTTTAAGACCAGATTAGTCCATTTCTTGATGCTACAGAATGGTTGTCTGTCACATCTGGAAATTCCTGCAGTAAATGAAATGAGAAGTTAGTTTGAGTAACTTCCCGATTTGGTCTGATTTAGGCCATTAACGAGATTTTCTAGCTTAGAAGTTTCTAAACTCAATAAATACTAGACCTAAGTAGCATCCATTCTAATCTCTTCACCCTTCTAACGTTTCATGCTTTGAAGAGTTCTTTTATATGTAAATAGTAGTCTTTGTTCAACTATCTCTTTGTTTGTTTGTTTTGCTTTGTGTTGTTTATTCTTAAACAGATCATAAAGTTTGTGAACATGATACACAATCTCCAGGAGAAGATTTCCATAAGACTCACTTTGGGAGGAAGCGAGCATTCATCAAGTTCAGAAGGGATTTTGTGTTCTTAGTGTTTATCAAAATCAGATTATTAAAGTGGAGTACTTCAAGATTGCGACAAGGATTTAGAGGGAGTCTAAACTTGTATAAGTCAATTGCTTATTGTATTCTTGAGACTTTACTGATTGATTTTATCTCTAGGCATGGCCTCGTGGACTAGGTTTTCCGAACCACGTAAAAAACTTCTTGTGTCACATTACTTTTAGTTTATTTACTTTATGTTCGTATATTTTGATTCATTAGTAATCTGTCTTGATACATCAGAATATCTGTTTGTTCAAACAATTGTTTAACTATTCTGCATTAATTAAATTGTTTATTGAATTCGGTTGCTAATCTTAATAAAAAGAATTTCATATTTTTTTAATTTTCAAAAGCCTAAACTCAAGTACTCATCTAGAACTATGAAAACATACAAATTATTTCCACAAACAGAGGTAGTAGGGTACGATCTGACTCGTTGGAAGTCAGACCACGAAAACTTGGCAGCATGCATTTTTACACATTCTAGCAAAAATAAATACAACTAGCAAAACCCTAGCCACATGCATGCATGCAAATCAACCAATCTAACCCTCAAGCATAAAATAAACTTCAAAAACCAACAAAACAACCTATACAACCAGATCTAACATCGATAACCAAAAACAACTCAAAACCAACCAAAAATCTACCTTTGATGGTTCTAGCTTGGAGATAAGGTTTCCTTAGCCTTTCAAACTTCCTTCTTGTGTTCTATACAATCAAATCGAGCCCCACGGTTCCACATGCAGATTTAAAAAAAAGGAATGTTAGGTTAGAAGATGGAGATGAGTGGAAAATTGCCAAAACTCTAAAATCTTTACCTTTGTTCTCACTAAAACATCAACAAGCTTCAAATCTTTGAGATCCTCCTAGAACCACCACTCTTGAACTATAGAATACAAGATCCATGCCATGCATGGCCATTAGAATCACATGCATGCGTAGTAAAACCCCTTAGGATTTCGGGTTTGAAAGAAAAAGATAAGGAAATAATATACTAGGTTCGAAACTTACACTTGCTTAGTGTGCTCTTGAGTTTTCTTCCTTCCTTCAATGGAGAGTAAGAACTCTTGCTCCTTGGAGAGAAAAATGGCAGAAAACGGAGAGGGAAGAGGGAGAGCTTCGGTTTTGGGGAGAAGAGGAGAGAGCTATTTTTTTTTTCTTGAGGAAAAAAGAAATAATGATTGGATGTGTAAGAGGAATGATTGAAGGGTTAGGCAATGGGCGAGGTCGACACTTGAGTATACTAGGGTATAGCCTAGCTGCCCATCACACCCTCTCTCCTCCTTTGGAAATGACTAAAATGCCCTTGCCCCTTTTAAATCACTTCTAATGCACTCAAGGGCCCCTTGGTAATTTCTCTCTCCAAATTTAACCAAATTTTTACCCTATAGTTTCTAAATATCTCCAAGCTAAAATAAAATAAATGTGACCCAAAAAATAAATTTGGTCACATAACACATAATTTTGGCAATTTACTCAAATTGACCAAAGTGCCATTGGAGGCTCGGGCAAGAATTTCACATTCGTAAGCCCGGTTGATTGAGATTCAAACCTCAATCAATTTTTCTTAAACTTATTGGCTCGACTATAAATTCTCAGTGCCAGACAAAATTAATATTTTTATGCCATACTATTTCCTATTTAATTAATCCAATATTTTTACCCGATTAGGGTTTCTGACCCGGTCCACGACCAAAGGTCTCGGTTTCTAAAAAAAAAACCGCACTTACCACAACATGGCTAGCATTCAAACATCACAACTTCTTGTAACATAAAATGGTCCCCTGACATAATACAAAATACATGGAATTAAAATACTCGAACTAGGGTTTACCTGGTGCCCTAAACGCGGGGCGTTACACAAGGATAGAAAATATCACTGGGATTTGAATTTTGAATTTCAAATTTAATTTTTTTATTTAATTATTCTTTTTAAATATGATTTAAATTCAATAATTAAATAATTTGTAACTGATCAGTTTTATTTTAAATAAAATAAAGATGAATTAAATTAGTTAATTATCTTTATAAACCTGAAAGAAGTGATACTTTCAGAAGAAGTTTAAGAAGTTGTTTTTGACAATTAGACTCTCTCAAAAAAGAAACGATAGAATTTCCTTAACTTGAAATTCTAGAAATTTCTACAGCCTCTCTCTTCTCAATCCTCTCTAAATCTCATGTGTTGAGTACATTTAGAGAGTTGTGGATGCACAAAATCCACCAAGGGAAAATATGGGGGTCTATCCTCATATAGCCTTAGGTGATCCGACCCACCCGATCCTCATATAGCCTCGGCCATGCGAGGCCCTTGCCCAGGCGCGAGGTCGTCGTCACCCACTCAGTGTCTCGCGGGGCGCCCATATGGCCCGCGAGGCCATGTCCGCGCATCAGCCACCCAAGGCCATGCAAGGCCCTCGCCCGTGCCCAGCCGCGAGGCTGTGTCCGCGCGCCAATCACCCAAGGCCAAGCGAGGCCATGCGAGGCCCTCGTCCGTGCCCAGCCGCGAGGCCGTGTCCGCGTGCCAGTCACCCGAGGCCACACGAGGCCATGTGAGGCCCTCGTCCATGCCCAGCCGCGAGGCCGTGTCCGCGCGCCAATCACCCAAGGCCATGCGAGGCCATGCGAGGCCCTCATCCGTGCCCAGCCGCGAGACCGTGTTCGCGTGTCAGTCACTCGAGGCCACGCGAGGCCATGCGAGGCCCTCGCCCGTGCCCAAGCGCGAGGCCCTGCCTCGCTCTGAGCACGCCCGCGCGAGGTCGTGCCATCCTCTCGGCATCTCGTGAGGGCCTCTCCCAAAGAGCTACGCGTATATGGCCACCTCGCCCCAATGAGTCTCGTCCCAAGGCCCCGCGTGCATGATGCCAGTGTTCGAGGTGGCCCACAAGAGACAAAAAGAATACGAACAAGGTACCTCTAAAGGGGTACGTACATGCCTGCAAGGATCATGGGATAGGCCTGACACCTGTACCCGAAAAATAGTGGCGGTTGGGAATAGTACGAGGAGTGGCTACACCACCACCACGTCTCTGACACCCGTACAAGGCGAGTGGTGGAGTCATGACCGGGTACAAAAGATGAGGTGCTCCCATGAACTTTGACCGTGTACCAGAGCCGACACCACTACATCTGATACCACCCTCCTGATAGTGTACTTGTGCATAGATTGGTCCCATGGACCACAGTGTATCAGGGGCCATTAGAGCCCACTATAAAATAAACTCCACTTCCATTTGGGAAGGGGTTGGAAAATTGATTGTAGCAAGTGCATCTTAGTGAATGAAAATTGATTTCACCATTGTTCTGTTACGATTGTTCTTAGAGTTGATACTTAGATTCTGAGAGTTTTTCTTTGCATAATCTGAGCTCTGTGATTTTTCCGACTTAACTTAGTTGACGAGTTCTCACCGTCAACAAGAGTCTAAGTCAACCTTTGAATCCTAAATGCCCACACATGTCCTTGTGTGTTTGAGGATTGTCTTGGAAGGCTAAGGTGTGAGCTTTCAAAATAAGGATAGGAAGATCGTTGAGTTATACAAAAAGATTCAAGGACACTTGATAGGCTTCAAGAGGTAATATTTTATCTATTTGTATGCGATTTAATATATCTATATATGTATGATCATGGCTGGTATTAATAATTTTTTAAAAGACTGCATTCTACTGTGTATTCTGATTTTCATATTTAATACCAACAATTGGTACCAGAACAGTCTACATATATATACATTAAATGTTTTATGGGTTTCTTGCATTTTTTATATGTATGTTGATATATATATATATTGAATGGATGGATATGTTTTTTGAATGTATGGTTGAATGATGGATCGTTAATTATATAGTGCTATTGTGTTAAGAATTTTGAATTTCTAGATCTTGTGTAAGCCATAAAGGGCATAGGGTTTTTTTTTTGTAATTTTAATTTTTGAAATTTAAATATAAAAATATGTACAAGAGAAAGAAAAGGGACCCGAACCACCAGCCAAAGGCAATAGCCTGAGCCCCCCCTCTCCCAACGGCGCGCACCCAGTTGCCCACGCGAACCCCTCCCTGCGCGTGCCCAGCTGCCCAGGCGAGCCCTACCCCGCGTCACTCAACGAGCCCTCCCTCCTATGGGCATGCCTCTAGGTGTGCCCTTGCTTCGCATGTGCCCCTACTTCGGTGTGCATGACCCTATGGCCAAGCCTCTACACCAGCCACACTACAACAGCCACTTGAGCCCCTTGGCTCCTCCACCATGCATCGACCCTAGTGATCTAGGGCACCAATCTCCAAGCAAGTTCGTATTTTTGTGCTAATTATCTTTTATTTAATTGACTTTTTCAATTGTTTGAATTTGAAAAATTAATTATCTTATTTTATTTTTGTTAGAAAAATAAAATATCTTTTAGTTGGTTAAGATTTTGATATTAAGTTTATTTAATTATTTGGATATGATTATTTAATTATTTAAATTCAACTAAATTAAAAATATGACAAAATGGTTATTTAGTTAAAAGTTAGTTTTAATTAAATAGATTAGATAGAAAGTTAGTTTCTAATAAGTTAGTTGTGTCTAACAAATTCCTAAGAATTATAAAGAAGGGCCTATATGAGAAGAGAAGCATTCTTGGAGTCTTGAAAACAACTAGAGGCCAATTTTATAATTTAATTTCTATTTTTTCAAAGGGTTGTAAATTTAGAAATACCCAGTAGTACTCGGTTCATCATTTATTTATTTTTTATTGTATTTATTTAAATAAAATTTAATTAATGTTTGATTGATAACATGATCATGCATTAGTCAATTACATGCTATTCATGAAACCCCACACAGTTTTGATTAATCATGCATCTTTTAGAAACATGATTATCTAGGATTGTCCTAAGTGTTTATATGAATTGTTTTGGAGAAATCAATTGCATGAAAACTGCTAAGTCTTAAATTAGTTAAAAACTGTAAATCACACCATAATAAAGGCAATAGTTTCATATAGGCCTTTAAGATGACCAATTTTATCTAAAAAGTATTTTAGTAAAGTAAGATGAATGTAATGAGTAATTATTTAGATCACATTAATTGTAGAAACATACTCTTTTATAATTAAGTGTATTTTGTAATGAATTACATCCATAGGGTTATTAATAAACTAGTAATTAATTTGGAATTTTTTGATTAGTTAATAAAACGCATTTGTTCTAAAATAGTAACTGGGAGAATGTGAACATCTTAATGTGACATATAGTCTCCATTATTAGTACAACATTGTGAAATATGAATAGGGCATCGAGGCAGCTTTGTTTCCATCCCCTTAAGGAAGGCTTCTAGACATATTAATATCAAGGTTGGCTTCTTACGAAGATAAGAAAGAGTGATGTATTTTAGACTTGACCGACCTTAAGGAGGCACTCTCTAAGTTAAGTCATGAATTTCGAAATAATGGGTTACACTTACAAAGTTGCAAACAAGCTTTTGCGGTGTAAAATTGTATCATGACCAAACCAACGGTACTTTATTTTTAAAAGATAAAATAAAGAGTTATTTTAAGTTTTAAATAATAAAGATAAGATTGTCTTATAAGCTATTTGAATTTAACTTTACCGACCCTAAGATAACACTTTATTTGTTGGGTAGTTTTATCGTGGAATGGTAAATGCTAAGTTTATGTTTTTTAATTGTTACATTAATGCATCATATTTACTTTCCAAATTATTTATATATATTTTTTTTCAAATAGTAATAATGTTGTATTTTATTTTTAGTCATAAAAATTATGCCACCCAATTACTTTCTCATTATGTGCCTTGTCATGCATCAAATGATTGATGATCATATATATATATATATAAAGTTAAACTAACTGAAGAGGATGAAGGTTGATGGATAAATTCAACTTTATTCGTTTTTCTGGCTAAAAAGCTTAAACATATTTTTAATGAAAGACGACCTACTCCTATGACATCATGGGATGCAAGGAAAGAGGAACATGAAAAATATGTTGGTTGGATGAGATCAAACACATAGCAAGATTTTATATTCTTAGCACCATGGAAGAAAAGTTGAGAAAAAGTTCACAGATATTGAATACGCCAATGATATGTGGGATGCTGTCTATGAGGATATACAGACAGGACCACATTCGCGAAAAATGTAGATATGATTTCCCCTCACCTTAAGCTTAATAGTGGATTATAATGTATCATTCTCAATCTTTGATTTAGAAACCATTAATCATATTTTTTGTTCTTCTTTAGAGACACTTGAGCAATCAAGAGGAACTTGCAGATGGAGATAAAAGGACTAGAAAGACGAGAGAGCGTTGAAGAAAGTCTATTTATATTATAGTTCTTTAGTTTTATTAATAGAAAACTACTTTATTGTTAGTTTGAACAATGTTTTAGTTTGTTTCTTTTAATATTTTGAATTTTATTGCATTTATTAACTTTAGAATATTTTATTTATAATATGATTATTCTTAATTTTTCTTTAGACATGCAATTGAATGTTCAGACTTTAAATGCTTTAATTAATTGAACAATCACTAAATAACTCAGAATTATTTAAAGTAGCTAAACTGAAAGGAAACAAAAGAAAAAATGTTTCAAATAAGGATGACACATATCTTTGCCATCTTAGACTTCATATAGCACTAGACACGATAAACTAGTTAACAAAATATGGACCATTGAGAAAACTAAGAGTTGGAACTCTTCTGGTTTGTGAGTCTTGTCTAGAAGGAAAAATGACCAAATGTCCCTTCTCAGCAAAACACAATAGAGCTGAAGTGTAACGACCAAAAATTTATAATAAGGCTTAGGATCTTGATTAGCATGCCGGGATGACATAATTGATATAAGTGTGATTATGGTTAAATGCATGGTTATTTAAATTATGTGGATATGTGATAAGCATGTTTATGAGTATTTATTATGCATGTGGGCCCTTTCTAGCTTATAAGGGCATATTTGTAATTTTAGCCCGTTGAGAGCATAAATGTGATTATATGTGATTAATTGTTAAGACCACATTATTATGTGGATATATTCGTAGTATATGGCTCGAGAGGGTCCTAGTGAGCGGATTGGCGAAATAGTCACAGCGGGGATTAATACCTAGCTCGAGAGGGGCCTAGGGGTATTTTTGTGAATTTAGGGAATATATTGGGGATTATTAGGTATTGAATAGATAATTGGTAATTAATTAGATGACAAGATTAATTTGCTAATATTAGGAGCATTTGGGGAATTGGGGGGAAATGGCTAATTTACCCTTAGAATAATTATTGGATTTAATATAGCATGAGGGCAAAAGAGTATTTTGTCTATCAAGTGATATACTCAGTTTATACTTAGGAATTAAGTTAGAAAGTGGTAGAAACCTCAGTACACTCTCTCATCTCTCTCTCATGGTTTACTAATCTCTCTCAAACTCTCTCGTGTGTTTTGAGGCTAAGGAAGGAAATAAAAGGGAAAGGTTGGTTCTAGGCTGGGAAGGCTAGAGGAGTTGAGGCTGCTTACCCAGAAAATTCAGCTTAGGAGCTTGGGGACATAAGCTCAAGGACAAGGATTGGAAGCTGGTGGGAAATTCAGCCATTGCAGAGGTAAATTCTTGTCCTTAGTTATGTTAAGAACATTATGATTATTTGGATGATTTAGACTGGGTTTGGGTAGAGAATTTGCTGCTGAATTAAAGTACTAACTTTCGTAATATAGTGATTTTTGTGTTTGAATTAGGGGTATTGATTCTAGGGTGATTTTTAGGAATTGTGTGTTTAAAGTATGTGACTTAATCTTGAATTCGTAGCTGGTTTGGTGTTGAATTGAGAGGATTTGTTGGGGAAAATTCTAGGTTTAATCTTGGTGCTCTTGGCTGGGAAGAAGGAGGAGAAAACCCAGATTTTCTGGGTTCGAAGGGGGCGCGCCGCGACCCAACCTGGGGTGTCGTGGCGCGTGTGGCCATTTTGGCCTGGGCGTGGCCTCTGACTTGGGGGTGCGCTGTGACCCACTGGGCCAAGTCGTGGCCCGCCTCCCCCTTTGGCTTGGGTCTTTGCTCTCTGACTTGGGGCAAGTTGCAACTCACTAAGCCAAGTCGCGATCCGCCCGGGGATTTTAGCCTTAGAATTATTTCTAGAATTGGTAAGGCTCGGGGGTTCAAACCTAGGCGCTTGGGGCGATTTCTACTACCCAGTTTAGTTGAAATTGAGGTCTCGGAGGCTAGTTTTTGTTGCCTAAGTATTTATTTGGATTGGAAGTTAATAATTACTCATTGGACACTGTGACTAGGTTTATCGCCAAAGCTCGGGGCTGAGGAGCGTGCTTGGAACTGATTCATTTTCTCCGCTCAGAATTAAAGGTAAGAAAACTGCACCCTTATGTGGTTGTGTTAGGGATGAGATTCCTTATATTTGAGTACAAATGTTGTATGATTATAATATGCCATGTGAGCATGAAATAAACGACCTAAGAGAGCCGGGGCTGATAGTTTGTGCACAGGACGCGGCTCGGCCATTATGAGCTGGGGTCAGCTAGATAAACATTGGACTCGGCCTAAGCGAGCCAGAGTTAATGGGTTAAATAGAGGGTGTGGCCTAAGGGTGTCGACCCTAAGTATTGTATGATGATTATGATAAATTGTTGAATATAAACATGTTTACTATTGTTAATCTGATGCTTATAGCTTGTTGAATATCTGGACGAATGCTTGGTGATTCATTGACTGTCATCACTAATTATGTGTCTACTATGGCTTGCTAAATATCTGGTTAACTACCTTCTAAATTATTTGATTATCATAGTTGATTAGGCTATGTCGTTATGGTTTTCTTGCTGGGCCTTGGCTCACGGGTGCTACGTGGTGCATGTAAAGGCAAGGGTAAGATGGATCAACCATGAGTTGGAGAGCTCTGGGGGCGGGGTGTACATTGTCGGCGGCTTGTCCGCCACGGCCGAGGGATTGGTACAGGGACAGAAAACCTAAAATGCGTATTTTGCCATTAGAGTGGCTTTTGGATTGTATATGACTTTTATAATTATGTAAATTTGTCCTTTAAACCCTGTTTCTGGGATCCCATGTTCTAAACATTTATTTTAATGAAAATGATTTGTTTATGACCAAAATCTGTTAACCCTAACTTGTTTATGACTTTAGGATCACATTTGTATTCAAATGACTTGATTAGCAAGTCTTGCATTATTTTAAACACACAATGTAAAGATCTTGATTATCTAGGGCGTTACATAAAGTGCCTTTAGAGCTTGTACACATCGATGTCTGTGGTCAAATCAACTTACAGGCTAGAGGTGGATATGAGTACTTTGTTACCTTTATTGAGGATTACTCTAGATATGGTCATACTTACCTAATGCTTAGGAAGTCTGAAACCTTTGGTAAGTTTCAAGACTTCAAAGCTCAGGCTGAGAAGCAATTAGGTAAGACTCTTAAAACACTTTGATCAGATCGAGGTGGTGAATATTTGGATTTGGAATTCAAAGATTTCATGCAGGAGCATGGTATTCTATCCCAACTCACAACACTTGGAATGCCACAGCAAAATGGTGTTTTAGAAAGAAAAAACAGGACCTTGTTGGACATCTTCACTTCCTCTCTCATTCTAGGGGTATGCACTTCAAACGAAGATTACATTTTGAATGTAGTCCCATCTAAGACCATAAGAAAAACTCCACTGGAACTGTGGAATGGTAACAAACCTAGTTTGCATCATTTCCACATTTGGGGCTACCCTGCTCATGTTCTTAGACATAAATCAAGGAAACTTGATTCGAGGTCTGAAGTATGTACTTTCGTGGGCTATGCTCCAGAAACAAGAGACAATTACTTCTATAGTCCCAAGGACCAAAATGTATTTGTTTCAACAAATACGACATTTCTTGAACACGA
The DNA here is from genome assembly GCF_963169125.1 of Humulus lupulus. Taxonomy (NCBI): domain Eukaryota; kingdom Viridiplantae; phylum Streptophyta; class Magnoliopsida; order Rosales; family Cannabaceae; genus Humulus; species Humulus lupulus. Next base: position 45,054,349 of record NC_084801.1, on the reverse strand, counting down.
CTATATGAATAACTATAAACCTTGGAGCAAGGTAGTCTTAGAGGAACTCCCACCTGATAAGATTCCATCATCTTCTTCATCATCATTAAATGATAAATGACAAATCGATGAAACCACTATTCCTGAAAAGGAAACCCCAGTGCAACATCGTAGTGGGAGGATTGTGAGACAATCTGTTCGCTACGAACATGAGGCACATGTCCTTATTTCTGATACAAACAAGGACGGTCCATTAATCTTCAAAGAGACAATGTGTGATCTTGAAAAAGGATAAATGGCAAGAAGCCATGAACCAAGAAATAAAATTGATGTATTCCAATTATGTCTAGAAACTTGTAGATCCACCTGAATATATCAGGCCCATTGGGTGTAAATGGGTCTTTAAGAAGAAAATAGTTATAGATGAGAAAGTAGAGACTTTCAAGGCAAGTCTAGTAGCCAAAGGTTATACTCAGAGAGAAGGTGTTGATTGTGAAGAAACATTTTCTCCTATGGCAATGTTGAAATCCACTTGCATCCTCTTATCCATAGCTGCCATCTATGACTAAGATATGTCAAATGGATGTCAAGACAACTTTTCTGAATGTCTACTTGATGAAAGTATCTATATGATACCACCAGAAGGGTTCATTAAGGATGAGGAAGATCATAAGGTGTGTAAGTTGCTAAAATCCATTTATGGATTAAAGCAAGCATCTAGATATTAGAATATCATCTTTGATGAGACAATTAAAACATAGGAGTTCGAACAGAATGTTGATGAAGCATGTGTGTATAAATACATCAAAGGTAAAGTGATGGTTTTCTTGGTTCTTTATGTGGATGACATTCTCCTCATTGGTAATGATGTAGAGACACTGTCAAACGTGAAGAAGTGGTTTGCTAAAAAGTTCCAAATGAAAGATTTGGGTAAAGCGAGCTATGTTCTAGGAATCCAAATCCTAAGGGATAGGAAGAACATAATCTTGGCATTTTCTCAGGCTAATTATATAGATAAGGTGTTTGAAATGTTCTCTATGGAGAATTCCAAGAAAGACCAGTTACCGACCAACCATGGAGTTACTCTTTCCAAAGAGAAACGTCCAAAGACACCTAAGGAAGAAGAGGACATGAGAAAGTATCCCTATGCTTCAGCAGTTGGGAGTCTAATGTATGTTATATTGTGTATTAGGCCCGACATATGCTATGCAGTAGAGATTGTAAGTCGTTATCAATCAAATCCTGGTTTGGAACACTGGATTGTAGTAAAGCACATTCTCAAGTATCTTAGGAGAATGAGAGATTATATGCTTGTATATTCAAGGGGTGAGCTAAACCCTACTAAGGCACTAATTCTGATTTCCATTCAGACAAAGACAGTCATAAGTCGACGTTTGGGTCAGTGTTCACTCTTGGTGGAGGAGTTGTAGTCTTGAGAAGTATTAAACAATCTAGCATTGCATATTCAACCATGGAAGTCGAGTATATAGTGCCTTGTGAAGCAACATAGGAAGCGGTTTGGCTTAGAAAGTTCTACACTGATCTGGAAGTGCTTCCAGATATGGAGAAGCCACTAATCTTGTACTGTGACAACAGTGGAGCAGTAGCTAACTATAAGGAACCTAGAAGCCACAAGAGATGAAAGCATATAGAAAGGAAATACCATCTGGTTAGAGAGATTGTGCACCGAGGTGATGTGACTGTTATGAAGATAGCGTCGGAATACCTGGCAGACTCGTTTACCAAGACACTTCCTGCAAATTCGTTTATGGGTCATGTGCACAACATGGGATTAAGGAAGATGCCTCACTTGCTTTGAGGGCAAGTGGGATATTGTTAGGATTTATGACCTAAAAGCATGTAAAAATATTTTATTGATTTAAATAAAAGTACAATTTTATTATATTTGAATGTTATAATTATTATTTGAATAATTTATATGAATATCAAGAAAATTCAATATTCATTTATGAGGATATGATCTTGTATTAGTACGAGAGAATTAAGATCATATACAATGAATAAAACAATCAGTAACATATTAAATTAAGAAATCTTTCTAGTACGGTTTACTAAGCATACGAGAAGCAAGTAATCTAGATTCAGATTACTGATGTGGATAGACATCTTGGTAAATATATTATATATAATAAATATTATATATGGCATGACCGATATGAATTAACTATCTTTATAAGCTTACTGTTTGCCATAAAGATTTAATTCTTATCATAATAGATGATCATTTGTAGATTATGTTAGGATTAATGCCCTAAAAGCATGTAAAGACATTTTATTGAATTAAATAAAAAGAACAATTTTATTATATTTAAATATTATAATTATTGACCATCGAATTGGTCAACGACACGGAGTCAGATAAACGATATAGAATGAGATCAAAACAAGAAGAAATCAAGATGGAAAAATAAACGACACAAACAATTTATAGTGGTTCGGCCCCAATTAGATGGTAATGACCTACCTCCACTTAGTGTTCTTATTGATGTAGAATCCCAACACTGTGATCAATGAACTAGGGTTCACGAGTTTCACAAGCTTCAGGATGATTACAATTTCGGTGAATAATAACACTATAATTTTCTCTCAGAATTCTCCCAGTCCCCAAAAGTTCCCTCCCTTGAGCCCTTTGATTCGTATTTATAGGTTCAAGAAGGTTACATGGGCTAATGGGCCTTAATTACAATTAAAACTTGTGTATCTAGGTAAATAAAGAAACTACAATTAATGCATAATTACAAGATTGCACATCTGAAGGAAATAAATGAATATATGCAACCAGGATGGTTGCACATAAGTATGATGCTTGATAAACCAATAATTTTCTGGTCGATGGCCGATCAGGGTACACTTACTTAAAACAGCCATGTGCCTCCCACGTGTAGACCAATCCTGCCACATCATCAGGTAGTCCATTTTTTGGTAAACATTTGCCCCCAAGTTTATTTTACTGTGACCAGCATAAAGTAAACTTAGACAACAGACCTTTCATTTGTCCTATCCAATCTGTTAGAGTCGTCCATGCCTTCTCGAAAAAAGGCATCCAATCATGTCTTCACAATTTCCCAAAAAGTGGTTTGACGGCTATCACGCTTTTCCATGCCTCAAAAAATCACCCCCATCATTACCTCAGTAACCATGCTTCGACCAATATAAATAACTCCTCAAATTCACTTTTTACTTTTTACTTTTCATTTCTCCTCAAGAACATTGAAGAACAGAGCCTAAAGAACCCAGAACTTGCCTTTTTATTTTGCAGTCGGCCCTAGTCCAGCACCGCAGTATAGCCCGAGCTAGGGCTAGAAATGATGAACTCCATGCTGAACTCGATGCCGCCAAGACTGCCCTGACCACTGCTCAAGAAGGCGAGCAAGCTGCCAAAGCTGCCGTTGCAGCTGCTCAAAAGAGTGAGTACGATGCCAAGTTCACCCTTGCATCGTCTCAAGAAAGCGAGCAGGCCATGAAGATTGCCTTGGCTGCTCCCCAGATCGAGGTTGTTGAGGCCAAAGCAAAACAACTGGAGGCCGAGGCGGGAGTTAAAGAAGAGAAGGCGACCTCACTGTCCTCCATGGAAGACATATTGTACCATTGTTGGGCTTTTAACCAGGATGACAACTTTTCTTTCATGGCTCCCGAGCTGTGGGATCCATACCTCAAAAAATTCAAGACCCAGATCTTGCAAGAGCCGTCAAAAATGGGGGACGCTTCTACAGCGGGCGAGCAGGAGATTGAGGAGGTCATGTCCTCAGAGCATCCTGGAGGGGCTCAATGAAGTCTTTGTTTATTTTTTATTTTTTTATATTTGTTTGTAAACAATTGCCCTCGGGCTTAGTTCGAGGTTTTTCTCCTCGGGACAAATTGAATTTCAATTTATATATCTAACTTTTTAATCTATTTGTCTTTTCCTTGATTAACTCTCATGTTTATGCCTTCCTAGACTTGTCCCAATTGTTTCGAACTTTCTCTTTTTGGAATGGAATTTTTACGGAATCCCCATGAATAGGATCAAACCTTATTCCATGATATTTCCATGAGATTCCTCTTTCTTATTCTTAAACAAGTCCCCGAGAGGGCTTAGTTGATCCATGATTTATGTTTCATCTTTCGTTTATTTTTCGTTCATTTCGAGAAATATATCGATCAATTCCGACATTCGAGATTCTAGGAATCGATTTTTAGATCGGGATAGATATTTTGAGTTCGGTTATATCCAAACTTAATGTGTTGATTTATATCATGCTTGTTAAGAATCAGGCCTTGGACCCGGTTATATCCGAGATTTTAAATATCTTAAACTTAGTTCCTGTTAGGTTTATTGACATCTCGAGCTTCTAGAAAAGCCGTCGAATAATCAATTTTCCAAGCTTCTAAGTTTCTGACCTGGTTGTATCCAGGATTTTAAGTAATTTAAACTCAATCGGCAACCTTGTCTGATCCACCTCGGGTTATATGCCCCCCAAGTAACCAGAATGTAAAGACTTTCTTGGTTGCTTTTACAAACGTCAATACACGAGCTAATTTATCAATAACCTTATAAAGAAACATTATTTAAAACCACATTAACAAGAAAAATTACATAATAATCCCCCTTTATTTAATTAAATGGCTTTTATAATTAAGCCTTACATGGATGGTTGCACTACTGGTAATACTTTTTTAGGTGCATGGCGTTCTAGGTCCGTGGGACTGTTTCTCCACTAAGACGAGCTAACATGAAAGTTCCTTCACGCAAAACTTCCACGATCTGATATGGTCCTTCCCAGTTCAGGCCTAAAGCGCCATCTTTGGGATCCTTGTTTGCCAAAAAGACCATTTGGAGAACCAGGTCGCCCAATCCAAAACCGCGTCTCTTGAACTTAGAATTAAAGTAACGAGTGATTTTTTGTTGGTAATGTGCGAGCTGTAATTGTGAATCCTCTCGCTTCTCATCAATCAGGTCGAGAGACGCATTAAGTAGCTCATCATTCTGCTTCTGGCTGAATGTCCTTATTCTGTGCGTGGCTACCTTTGCTTCGACAGGAAGGACAGCCTCGCTTCCGAAGGTCAAGGAGAAAGGAGTGTGTCCTGTGGAGGTCCTGTGGGAAGTTTGGTATGCCCAAAGTACTTGCGGGATCTGCTCAGGCGAGATTCCTTTGGCCTCATCTAACCTTTTTTTAAGGCTTGCCTTTAAGGTCTTATTCACAGCTTCGACCTGTGGATATGCTACCAAAGAAAAACTCTTAATAATGCCGTACTTTTCACAGAATTCGGTGAAGAGATCATTGTCAAACTGGGTCCCATTATCTGACACGATCTTTTTAGGAAGCCCAAATCGGCATACAATGTTTTTCACCACAAAGTCTAGGACTCTCTTTGAAGTGATGGTTGCTAAAGGCTCGACCTCTACCCACTTTGTGAAATAATTGATTGCCACCACCACGTAATGAACTCCTCCCTTTCCCATAGGTAAGGATCCTATTAGGTCAATTCCCCAGACTGCAAATGGCCACGGGGATGAGATCATCGTTAGCTCAACTGGAGCAGCTCGGGGGACTATGGCGAAGAGCTGACATTTGTCGCATTTTTGAACATAGGAGATGGAATCTTTTGTTAAAGTGGGCCAAAAATAGCCCTGCCTTAATATTTTTAAGGCTAGGTTTTGCCCCCCAGCATTTGCAGAATGGTTTTAGCCTCCTCAGGCAGAACACACCATATGAGAGACATTGAATGACCACGTCGGTATAATGTTCCATCCACTACCACATACCTCAGAGCTTGATAGAGTATTTTTCTCATGTTCTTTCTTTCCACAGGTCGCCTTCCTGTTGTAAGATATTCCACTATGGGGGTCATCCAGGTCAGCTTCGTGTCAATCATCTCGACCTCTACCATTTTTTCTGCCATGCTCAGACTCTCCAAAAATTCCATTGGTACTATATTCAAAGTCTTAGCTTCCTTGGTGGTGGCAAGCCTTGCCAAAGCGTCAGCATTAGAGTTCTGCTCACGAGGTATCTGTTCAACAATACTGTACTCAAATTCTGATAGCTCCCCCTTTACCTTAGCCAGGTAAGTCGCCAGCTTGGTACCACGAGCTTGATATTCCCCCAACACCTGATTGACCACGAGCTGGGAATCGCTATAGCACTGGACGACCTTTGCTTTCAGCTCCTTTGCCACTCTAAGTCCGGCTAGCAAGGCCTCATATTTGGCTTCGTTGTTAGATGCTTCGAATCCGAATCTCAGAGCTGTATGGAATCGATGCCTTTCTGGAGAGATCAATATGATCCCAGCTCCGGATCCATTCTTGTTCGATGAGCCGTCTACGAATATTTTCCACAACTCCTGCACCGGTTCCTTTAAAAGCTCCTCTTGAAATCTGGTGCATTAAGCCACAAAATCAGCAAGGGCATGGCTTTTGATCGAGGTCTGTGGTATGTACAGTATCTCAAATTGGCTGAGTTCAACCACCCATTTTAAAAGACGTCCCGACGTTTCAGGTTTTTGCAATACCTGCCTTAGAGGTTGGTCGGTCATGACGTGTATTGAATGGGACTGGAAATATGGTATAAGCTTCCTAGAAGCTAATATTAGGTAGAATGATATCTTTTCTATCAGTGGATATCGCGATTCAGCTTCGAGAATTCTCTTACTTATATAATACACTGGTTTTTTAGCGCGGTCTTCTTCTCGAACTAACACGACACTGACTGTATTTTCTGTCACAGCCAAATAAAGAAATAGGGGTTCTCCAGACATAGGTTTATACAATACTGGGGGTTCGGCCAAGTGCATTTTTAGGTCGAGGAATGCCTGCTCACACTCCTCCGTCCATTCAAATTTCTTGTTTCCTCTGAGCAAGTTGTAGAACGGCAAGCACTTGTCGGTGGATTTTGAAATAAATCAATTCAGGGCTGCCACCTTTCCAGCCAGGCTCTGAACTTCTTTACGCGAGCTAGGTGAAGACATTTCCAATAATGATCTAATTTTATCTGGGTTCACCTCTATCCCCCTAGTATTTACTATGAATCCCATAAATTTTCCCGACGCCACTCCGAAAGTACATTTCTGGGGATTCAACCTCATATTATACTTCCTCAAGATCTCAAAACATTCATTTAGATCGGATACATGATTATCGGCAGTCTTGGATTTGACTAGCATATTGTCAACATACACTTCCATATTTTTCCCGATCTGACCAATGAACATTCTGTTGACTAACCGTTGGTAGGTAGCTCCGGCGTTCTTCAGCCCGAAGGGCATAGCTTTATAACAATATACATTAGTTGGAGTCATAAAGCTAGTATGCTCCCGGTCTGTAGGAATCATCGCGATCTGGTTATATCCAGAATATGCATCCATGAAGGACATGAGCTCGTGTCCCACGGTGGCATCTACAAACTGATCAATCCTCGACAATGGAAAGCAATCTTTAGGACAAGATTTTTTCAGGTCGGAGAAATCGATGCAGGTCCTCCACTTTTCATTTGGCTTCGGGTCCAAGACAGGATTCGCGACCCAGATCGGATATTTTGCTTCATGAATAAACCCACACTTTAACAGCCGAGCTACTTCTACTTCCAATGCTTCAGCTCGGATGGTTCCCAAACGTCTTTGTTTTTGGGATTTTGCAGGCACGCTTTTGTCCAAGTTTAGAGTGTGCATGATCACACTAGGGCTTATTCCCACCATGTCTTCATGCGACCAGGCGAAAACATCTAGATTCCCTTGTAAAAATTTAACCAACTCTTTTTTCCTACATCACCCAGATTTTTCCCAATCTTAATGACTCTTGAAGCGTCTTTGGGATCTATGTTTACTTCCTCGAGCTCCTCAATAGCTGGGAGCTCTGATCTATCCTTGCCCATTCGTGGGTCCATATCATCAATTGGAGCAACGTCACTATACTTTGTTTCTTGAGGTTCTTCCATCCCGCGGGCAACTTCCACTTCCTGGGACTCCTTATCTCCATCACTTATGGCCATCGCTTGCTGCCCGAGTTTTGATTTTCCCTTCATAGTAATGCTATAGCATTCCCTGGAAGCGAGCTAATCGCCTCTGGCAGTGCATATTCCCACAGATGAGGGGAATTTGATTGCTAGGTGGCAGATAGAGGTTATGGCTTCAAACACCATCAACGCAGGTCGGCCCATTGTACGCAGCTGGACAATCAATGACTACGAACTCAATTGGTCTACGATCCTTCTCCGTCTGCCCATAGCTATGTCCCGCGTAAACGTATCGATAATCCAGATCCTCGGCCTCAACTGCGAAGAGTAAGCTTCACAAATGGAAGTTATTGGACTGAAAGTCATTGAAGTGGTAGGTCTGAGGGCGATTTAAGAAACCATCTAAGTTCGGGACAAAGTCCTCGATACGATACACAGCTGGATCTGGGAGATCACCTGAATTCACAAAGAAGAAATTCAGCCCGAAATGAAGGAGTCAGTTACACTCGTCAAGGGGGAGGTCCTTTCGAAGTATGTGATAACGTGAATATCCCACAAAACTAAGCCCGAACTTGGATGGACAACAACCCGCTGAACACGTACGATAGGACGGGAGCTGTTGAACAGCCCCATAATAACCAAGGAACTAGGGACCAAACCCTCAAAAGGTGAGCCCACATGGAGGAGCTAATGAAGAAGCTTCTATCAGAAAAAGAGAAAGATGAGTGTGACTCAGAGGATGAGCTCGAGCTTTTTGCCCCGAATATTGCAGCGACTGCATATCCAGTGGGTTTCAGGATGCCACATTTGTCAAAGTTTGACAGAGATGGGGATATGTCTGATCACCTGGGGATGTTCAACACCATAATGATGGCCCATAACATCGAGCCCGAGCTGAGGTGCCTTATATTCCCCTCGAATCTAAATGGGCCAACTAGGCAGTGGTTTAAGAAATACAAGAGGCATTCTATCAGTTCATGGAAGAGCTTTTCCACTGATTTTAAGAGAGCATTCAGGGCTTCCCAGGCAACTCGAATCAAGGCTTACTCCTTGACTAATGTAAAGCAGCAACCTGGTGAACCGTTGAAAGCATATCTAAGTAGGTTTGCTAATGTTGCTGCGCGAGCTAGAGATTCTGACGAAAGTTCCAAGCTCATGGAAATGAGGACAAGAATTCTTGTTGGAGGTGACCTGTGGCAAGAGCTATAGAGGAAAGGACTTAATACTATGGATGAGTTCTTGAAATGAGCTCAATGGTGGGTTAATATGGAAGAGGTGCGAGCTTTCATCGCAGGAACCAGCCAAGTCCCTGTCCAGCCCGTTGGAGTGGTAACGGATGTTACAGTTACGACTCAAGCCGTTGCCCAGAATAACCAAGGGGGAAATAATAAGAGAAAGGGAAATGGTGAGGGCGACCAGAGCAGAACAAAGAAAAATAAGTTCCTGGAGAAATTTAAACCAGTTTACACAACATATACCGATCTCACAGACACTAGAGAACACATCTTCTTAGCTAATTCTACTCGCCTTCCATGGAAGAAGCCAGAACCGTCAAAGAATCAAAGAGCGAAGAGAGATCCTTCAAAGTTTTGCCGATTCCTCAATGAAATCGGTCATAATACTGATGACTGTAGATAGCTGAAGGATGAGATCGAGACTCTCATCAGGGCAGACCTTTGGCTCAATACGCCCGGAATCGAGCGGCTCCCAGTCAGCCCGCTGGACAAAATACTCCGTCAGCTCCTGAAGCTCCAGTGAATCAAGGTGGAGCTCAGATGAATCAGGACAATCCTCCTCCGATAACAGGAGGAGATATAGCCACTATTTCGAGAGGACCTCATCTGGCAGGTACGAGTCGAGGTGCCCAGAAGAGGTATATCAACAAACTGAAGTCCCATAACGGAGAGGAGTTCATCTTGGAGCAACGGTTATCAAAGCAGCAGTGGTTGGAAAAACAACCAATCATTTTTACGGAGGATGATGCCAGTCATATCCAATTCCCACATAACGATCCTCTGGTCATAACAGTTTAGCTTGCCAACCGGAGAGTTAGGAGGGCACTAGTAGACAATGGAAGTTCTGTGAATCTACATTTTAGGTCCACCTTAGAAAAAATGGGATTGTCTGTAATCGAGCTGAAGGCCACTTTAATGATTCTATATGTTTTTTTTGGTGAAGGGTCACCTGCTGTCGTGTAGAGTCCAAGAACTTTACTTAACTAGTTAGATAGTAGTAATAATAGTAATAGTAGTAGTATTTTTATGACTGTGGATTTTGGTTTAGACCGGGATTTAATTGGACACTCGTAGTAACACTTATAGATTTTCTAAGTTTAAGCTATAATTTGAACCTAAGGTTTGATTAATATGATTGATATTGATGGTGATATTTATTATATTATAAAGTTTAAATAGACTCAATAAGATAGTAACACTTGTCTTGTGTATGATTAATGATAATTAAGTATTTTTGAGGAATAAGTTTATTAAGATAAAAATTTGAATATCCCAGGGTCTGTCAGCAGCTTTGAAAACGTTAGAGGACTTAGTCAAGGCTGTTTACTCAATTCAAATTAAGCTGAAAATGTGCAATTTCGTGTTTAAATATTCAGCGTATGCCGATATATCGCAGCTATAGGGGGCGATATATCGCAGTACGGGGATACGAAAAACACGTAACTTCGCACGATCACCTCGACGAGCCTCGGGCATGCTGGCCCAGGAGATATATCACCTACAAGGGGCGATATATCGGCTCCTTTGGTATATTTTTGAATGTTTTTGAAAACGTTCTCTTTTTAATCTTTAACCTCTTGATAAGTCCAGCATCTTTCTGACCGAGTCTTCAGCCTCTGTTGAACGATAATTCAAATATTTTTCACTTAAAAAACCATTATTTTATTCAAGTTAAATGAAGATCTTTTCATTCTTGATCTCTATAAATAGGACCTAGTACCCAACCATTTATTCATTTATCAAGCTAAGTTCAAAGGCTGCAAGCTGCTAGGTTATTTTTGAGAGTGTAAACACTTGGATTGGGGATTATAAGCTTACCAAACACTTAGGAAGTAAGGTTTATAGCACATTTCGGTTCAAGGTTTAGATCGGTCATAGAAGCATTCAAGGTATTCCAAACTCTAGTTCCTTTTGGTATTGTTTTCCTTAAGTTCTTATAGTTTTCTACTCAGCATCCTAACTTTATTCTTTATTTTTGGATAGGAAATCTAAGATCTTGAACATAAGGTTTTTGGTAAGTATATTCTTGATGGTATAGTTCGTCCATTCTTTTCATTCCTTTTTCTTCAGTATACTCACCCTTTCATTGATGGCTTTTAGGAGTGTTCCAAACCCAAACCTGTTCTCATATCCCGGTACTTTTGGTAAGGAAAATAGGATAGGATATTATATGTTATGCTATATGTTATCTTATGATTTATGTGTTATGTTAACTTATGATTTATGTGTTATGTTATGTATGTTGTAGACTTGGGCATATGACTTGTATAACTAACAAGCCCCAATAAATTTATGGGCATATGACTTGCTTAGCTAGCAAGCCCCACAAATCTAATGGGCATATGACTTGTTTAGTTTACAAGCCCCAAGTAATAATGGCCATTATAGTATGTGTGACATATGTTTATGATATGTTTTATGTTGCGTTATGAATTTTATGTATATGGTTTACGTGTTAGGTTTTCCTTGCTGGGCATTAGGCTCACTCCTTTATGTTTATATGTGCAGGAAAATAGCTTTGGTGGCTGGAAAGGTTCTTGGAAGCTTGGGGATGTGTATTGAGGCGGGATGGAATCGATGAACTGAGCGTTCGATTCGAGGATGAAGTCTCTTTAAATTTTATATGTATTTTTTAGCACTTTATTATGTAATCCATGTTATTTAAAATTAGGTTATGTTTTTCTATTAAAAACAATGGGATCCCATATCCTACTTTAAATTTTATGTAGTTTAACACTTGTTTTTTTTCAAGTTTTTAATGAAGTTATGATTATTTCACTTGTAAGTTTTATTAAAAAATTAGTGTCTATGTATAGTAGTCATTAATGGTCCAAAGTCTAGAGTAGTTGGGTCATTACATGTCGGAACGATCGAATTAGTGGTAACATTGGGTGAAGGTCCACAGACTGCATTGAGTTTGGTGCTTTCTTCAACAGTGAATTAAGAAAATAACAAGGTTGAATTAGTGCTTGATAATAAACCGAAATAAGAAATTAACTCTAAAAGCACTGATATTTTTACGTGGTTCAGTGGTTAAAATCCACCTAGTCCACAAGTCTATATTATTACTGTTTTTCTCTCTCTATTTTGGCAGAGTTTCAGTATTACAGAATAATTGTCCCCTTACCTGTCCAATATTCTCAGTACTTATAGAGAAATTCCTTGGACAGGTTTGGGTAACCGTGTGAGTCAATTACAGATTTACATATTTATTAAATTTAATATGAAATATTCCCATTTATACTAGGATATGATCTGATCACGAAATAAATGGTCTCCTAGTATCTAGGACATTAAATATTATAGGCTGGCCATAAATGATCGTATAAAGTATCCGGGCCTTTGGGGATCCGCGGATACGCCATATATTCAAGTTACCACGAACTGGATATGTCTTCGAGCTCGTACTATGGAGGCCGCACCTTATGAATATCATAAGCTCGCGCTTCGCAACCTATATATCCCTAGCTCGTATAACCATCGTGAAAACTGTGCTGTCCACGTGGATAATAAATGGATTCCTTGGCTATTTCTTCCCTGTATTTATTTGCCAGCTGTACCCGAGTTGAGTGAAAGACTCGTGCTGAAATTAGGGTACACATTTGCCCCCCAAGTCCCTGCTCATGGTTTATGATGTCACCTTCTGACCTACACAGTAGGGACTTTTAGACTTCTGTTGTAACACCCTAGATAGCCAAGACCATTACATTGCGCATTTTAAATAGTGCTAGACTTGCTAATCAAGTCATTTGGATATAAATGTGTAACTAAGGGTAATTAACGAATTAGGGTTTAAATTTTTTGACCATAGGAATAGTGATTTTCATTTTAAAGTTTGAATCTGTACATGGGATCCCAAAATAAGTGTTTACAAGGCATTTAAAACTCCAAAAGTAATTAAAACAGAAGTCGACCTGAGCGGCCAAATTAAGGTTTGGCTCTAGTCCCTGTTGAATCCTTGGCCGTGGCGGTCGAGCAGCTGCAAATGTACACGTCGCCCCTAAAGCTCTCCAACTCATGTTTGGTACAACTTCCCCTTTCTCTTACCTGCACCACATAGCACCCGTGAACCAAGGCTCAACAAGAAAACTTGAATCAACATATTCGAATAAGCAACATAATATAAAAAACAAACTTAGCAGTAACAACCCTGCTCAAACAAACACATAGTTCAACTTAAACAATCAATTAGTTAGATAAGTGCAGACAACACTTCTAGTTATTTAGGTGGCGTTCGGGCTAGCTAAGTGCATATTGCACTCCCAGGTTGCCCTAGCCAAAATGGCCTGTGTTCCGCACACTTATTGCCGTCTCTGGTGCCCTTAGGCCGAGCTTTCAGATTAGATATAATCAAACATATAGATTTCATAACACATAATCAAATGCAGCATATACAAGCATGCTTAACCAGATAATCACAAGTACAGTCATAATCATATTCATTAACAGGGGTCGAGCCTCGATTACAACCAGGGTGCAGTTTTCTTACCTCGAGTCTCGAGTAGATAGCGTATGGCGATCCCGAGCGCGATTTCTACTTCCGAGCTCTAACGATATAACCTAGTCACAACAAAATAATGGAAAACCATCAAGCACTTAGACTATTTAAGAGCTTCAGGGTAAATTCCTAGCCTCTGAGATCTCGAATTCTACTAAACTAGGTAGTACAACCCTTCCCGAGCCTTTAGGTTTGAGTTCCTGAGCTTAAAAACCCCATTTGACCAAAATCCTCCATTTGAGTCGCGGCGCCCCCACAAGTGCCGCGACCCTCTACAAGTCAAAGAGAAAATACCCTAAATTCCCTAAACATGCACTGCAGCGCAACCCACCAAGCGCCATGGCGTTAAGGCGGTTCAGAGAATAACCCTTAGCCTCTATTTCAAGTGGGTCGTGGTGCTCCAAGAACAGAGTCGCAGCGCGACCCCGCGAACCCAGAAATTATGGGTTTATCCTGTGTTTTCCCCGAGCCAAAACCTCTCCAAACCCAACCCAAAGTCGAACCTTAGTCCCAATTTAGTCCAGGACTCTGAATAACACAACATCAGCAACACAATTACCCCAAACACTAAACCACAACCTTACCAAAACTCAAAAACCAAAGCTAAAGTTAAAACTCAGCCAAAACTTGAACCAATTAAAGAATTCACAGCAGAACCAGGGTATAGATCTTACCTAAATAGTGATTACGACCCCAAACTACCTCTTAATCCCAATCCTAGCTTTAGCTCCTTAGATTCCCAAGCCAATTCTCCAAGAATTTCACAAACCTCCCAAGTGCCCAAGAGAAAGATGAACAAGAGAGAGAGAGAGAGAGATGTGAGCTACTGAGTGTTTGTTCGGCTTGTTTCTAGGCTTCCTAAGGTCTCTAGATGGCTAAGGCAGTCCAAGGCTAGGGAAAAGATCAAAATGTCCCTAGCCTTTACCTTGGTTCTCTAACTCCCCCAAGGGCAAAAACGTCTTTGTACAACTCTTTTCCCGCTAAACCTCAAATTCCACTTAAGATTCCCAATTAGTCCCGTCATACTCAAATAATCACCAAATAACTACCCATTACCCGATAAATCCCGACTACGCACCAAATTACTAAAGTATCCCTAGGCTCACCCTGAGTCGGGTATTTGACCCCGTTGTGACTATTTCGCTAACTCGCTCACTAGGATCGCCTCGTGCCGAATATCACAAATATATCCACATATTAATATGGTCTCAATCACATAACACATATAATTACAATTATACTCTCAATGTGTCAAAATTACAAATATGCCATTATTAACAAAAAGGGGCCCACATGCATATTTAATACACATAAACATGCATAAGTATTCATATCACCATATAAATCATATATGCCACATAATCACACATATATACAATTAATTTCACATATAAATCCAATTATGCCCTCCCGAGACACTAATCAAGGCACTAAGCCTTATTAGCAAATTTAGGACGTTACAATTGTCTTATAAGCTATCTGAATTTAACTTGACCGACCCTAAGACGACACTTTATTTGTTGGGTAGTTTTATCATGGAAAAGTAAATGTTTATTTATGTGTTTTAATTGTTGCATTCATGCATCATACTTACTTTCCAAATAATTGATTTTTTTAATAGTAATATTATTGTATTTTATTTCTTTCAGTTAAAATGTCTGAAAACGACTACAATATAGTGATTGAACTTAATGATGAAAATATAGTATTTTGGAGATATGATATTGATATATTATTGCTGAGAGAGAACTTGATGGAAGCTGTTAAAATACCACCAATTCAAGAACCACCAATAGAAGCTTCAGTGAATGATCAGTTTGAGTATGCCAAGTGGTTGAAGATAAATCATATGGCAAGTTATTATTTTCTTCAATCAGTAAATATAGAGACCAAAATTACTCTACAAAACCTTAAATCTGCATATGATATATGGGAGGCCATTCATGCTACATATGGACACATATATGATAAGAGGTTTTATGAGAATGAAATCCTATCGACTAAGCGTGAAATAATCGCTGAAATTATGAAGAATAAGAAGGTAAATATGATTTATTCATTCTTATAACTATGTCATCCTAAATTTTACACTTAGGGTCCAGTAACAATGTTTATTCTTCTATGCAGATAATTGAATTTTATGATTCAAAGAAGGCTATTGATGATGTTCATGAAGTCAAAGAGAGAGAAAGCATCTAGTTCAAGAAAGCGTTGAAGAAAGTCCTTTTTAAAAATTCTTTATTTATTATTAAAAGAAAACTTTATTGTTGTTTGAACAATGTCTTAGTTTGTTTCTTTTAGTATTTTGAATTTTATTGCATCTATTGACTTTATAATATTTTATTTATAATTTGATTATTCTTAATTTTTTCTTTAGACATGCAATTGAATATTCGGACTTTAAAAATGCTTTCATGAAAATTGAACAAACGCTTAATAACTCATAATTATTTAAAGTAGCAAAACCGCAAGGAAACAAAAGACAAAAAGTTTCAAATGAGGATGACACATATATTTGGCATCTTAGACTTTGTCATATAGGTCTATGTAGAAAGAACTGGTTAACAAAAGATGGACCTTTGAGAGAACTAAGAGTTGGAACTCTTCCAGTTTGTGAATCTTGTCTAGAAGGCAAAATGACCAAATGTCATTTCTCAACGAAAAGGCAATAGAGCTAAAGAACATTTGGAGCCTGTACATAGCGATGTCTGTGGTCCAATCAATGTACAAGCAAGAGGTGGGTATGAGTACTTTGTCACTTTTATTGATGATTACTCAAGATATGGTCATACTTACTTAATGCTTAGGAAATCTGAAACCTTTGGTAAGTTTCAAGAATTCAAAGCTGAGGTTGAGAAGCAATTAGGTAAAACTCTTAAAACACTTCGATTTGATCGAGGTGGAGAATTTATGGATTTAGAATTCAAAGATTTCTTGCTAGAGCATGGTATCCTATCCCAACTCACAGCACTTAGAACGCCAAGCAAAATGGTGTTTCTGAAAGAAGAAACAAGACCTTGTTAGACATGGTAAGGTCTATGTTAAGCTATTTTTCACTCCTCTCTCGTTCTGGGGATATGCACTTCAAACGGCAATTTACATTTTGAATGTAGTCCCATCTAAGACCATAAGCAAAATGCCACTGGAGTTGTGGAATGGAAACAAACCTAGTTTACACCATTTCCGTATTTGGGGCTGTCCTGCTCATGTTCTTAGACCTAAATCAGGGAATAATGAACCTTACCCGATAAGTAAAAAGACATAAAAGCACAAATATGAGTTCATTACTCACTTCAGGATTGAAGTCAAGTCTCAAAAGACTATTGATTGATGAATGTTGAACTTCTATATTTTAACAGAGATTATCTGAAGTTCTTTCTTTCATCGTGTCCCAGTCCAATACAATTTATATTGTATATGATTCCCTATCTCTTTGTGTCACTACACTTAGCAGTCTGGATAAACTCCTCTGTCTTAAAAGCGAAGATAGATCGTACTCATAATCTTTATTAAATAAAGCTCCCACTTTATTTAGCTTTGACAGATGATTTTTATATTATTATATTGAGTTAAATCCTCTTGTATATATATATCATTATACATATACTTAATTCAAGACCACATCAATAATATTGGATCTTCATGATAAATGGTATGTATAACTAAATACAAATATGAGTGCAAATATTAAATTTATTTAATTAGCAGTAATCGTTCATATAGAAATACGCTTTAAGGGAACAAATCCCAACAATCTCCCACTTGCCCTAAAGCAGATGAGACATGTCGCGTAATCCTAAATATAAGAAATGACTATCAAAACTCGTAGCAAGCAATGTCTTTGTAAAGGGATCAACATGGTTGTTTGCTGATTCAATATTCTAAATGATTACATCCCCTCTATGTACTATCTCTCTTATGAGGTGGTACTTACGATCTATATGCTTGGCTCTCTCATGGCTTCTCTATTCTCTTGAGTTGGCAACTGCTCTGCTGTAGTCATAGTAGAGTACAATTGGTTTTTCCATATCTAGAACAATTTCCAGATCACCCACAAACTTCCTAAGCCATACAACCTCCTTAGCTGCTTCGCTTGCAGCAACGTATTCTGCTTCCATTGTGGAGTCAGCAATGCAAGCTTGCTTTATACTCCTCCATATAATTGCTCTACCCCCAAGTGTGAAAACAGATCTAGATGTAGATTTCCGGGAATCTTTGTCGGATTGGAAGTCAGAATATGTATATCCAATTGTAATCAAATTCTCTCCGGAATATACTAGCATATAGTCTCTCGTTCTCCTTAGATACTTGAGAATGTGTTTGATTGCTGGCTAGTGATCGAATCCTAGATTTGACTGGTACCTACTGACTATACCCACAACGTAGCAAATGTCAGGTCTGATACATAACATTGCATACATTAAGCTTCCTATTGCTGAGGCATAAGGTATTCGTCTCATTTCCTCTTTCTCTTGGGGTGTCTTAGGACATTGGTTCTTGGACAGGTGAGCACCATGACGAGATGGGAGGTTTCCCTTCTTGGAGTTCTACATCGCATACTGCGCAAATATTTTATCTATATAAGATGCTTGAGACAGTGCCGGCAACTTCTTCTTGCGGTCACAAATTAATCGTATCCCAAGAGCGTAGCTTGCCTCTCAAAATCTTTCATTTGGAATTGGTTGGCTAGCCAAAATTTTACTTCAGATAATTTATTCACATAATTTCCAATGATTAATATATCATCTACGTACAAAACTAGAAATACCATTTTGCCCTTTTCGATTTGCTTGTATACACAAGACTCATCAATATTTTGATCAAAACCATAAGATTTAACAGCTTGGTCAAATATTATTGTAACGACCGGACTTAAAACTCATTAATTTACTTAATACTCCATATTTAAGTAAATTAATGTTTATATGAATTTCTTTAAGAGAAACAAAACTTTTAGTGAAACAAAATTAACACTTTTTACAAACATGCAACTCGAGATCTTGATATTTAAAATAAATCATATTTTACATGCGTAATATAAATAAAAATACAAGTTTTAAGACTCAACGTAACACCAAAGGTTAAAGACCTTAATAACAATAATGCAAAAGTAACAACCCTTGACCCCCAGGTCAACCATTCACGACATGCACACATTGGACCGAGCCTGCTCCAACTTATCGCCTCATCTATTACACTTTTGCCCGCACCTGCAACACAGAGTGCCCGTGAGCTAACACCCAACAAGAAGAGCTATGCAGGTCACAACCCCAAAGCCCAATCAGAAAACATAAACATAAAAATATAACCTAGTTCAAATTATCACAACCTAATCCATATACTATCCAGTTATCATAACTTAAGTCATATACTACTCATAATCTTTACCTTAACATATATAGAGTTCAATAATAATTTATATCGTATCATATCATTCTAATAGCATAACTTAACATACCATAACGTATCATAATTATTACATAATCATAGTATACTATATCCTATCACAACACAGATAATCATAATGTATCATAGCATATCACAATACAATCATAACACGTATTACTTACATCATCTGGCCGTAAGCTGGGGCTAATCTGGTCAGGTGTGCTACTAAGCACGAGAAACGTAAACTTGCATTTGATCATAACGTACACATGCATTTTCATAACGTAAGCATGTCACACAAACATACATCAAACAAAAAATGTAAGCAAGTGTTGACAATTTATAGTAGCGAGTGGCGTCCCACCCTAAACCTCCACGGCCTCAGACACCTTACCTGTTCCAATAACTACCCTGTTCAACATCTTACCAAACACCAAACAATGTTATAACATAAACATAGGTCATAGCAACTCCTCTTAAGTATAATCACACCCATATCAATGTAAGCATGCAACAACGTACATAAACATGCAATATTCATTAAATCATAACATACACGACAAAATCATAACTTTAACCATACATATACATAACTAAATCACATATACATAACATTTGTGCCTTCAATACACACCCTGTGTTACAGTGACCACTTTTCTTAGCTCAGGTCCAACAACGCTCCAAAACACGTTCCTTATTCCATTCAAGTATCTTTAGCAAGTCCTAAGACAAACAACATACAAGCTTGAACTTAGAGACTATACATCATATGAGACTTATGCAACCTCTCTTAGACTTTCTAGGACTCCTAACGACCTTAAAGTGTCCTTAAGAATGTCCTAAAATCCCCAAACAGAAAACCCTAATTTTTAGATTACTATACAACTCAGATTTAGATATACAAATCAGTTTCTACTACGTGTATTACCCTTCTGTAAAATTGTTACCCTCCCACCTCGAAATCACTATAGTCCAAAACAGGTGTATGTGTATGGGTGAAGATGTTATTGACTATGAACCAATATTAGGATATTTACACCTAAGGCCCCAACCAAAACAATTAAAATGAGGGAAAAACATATTTTCTAGGCATGTAGCACGGTCGCGCCATCCCTTGGGCGCGGTCGCACCCGACGGAGAACCCAGATCATGACTTTTCTTCAAACAGCCATAACTCTCTCAATTTAAATCCAATTTGAACAATTATTTTTGTGTTTTCTCATCTTGAATCCATCTATATCATCATAAAATTCTTAAAGATCAATAAAATACCAAAAATTCACGAGAAGCCTCTAACTTCATAACTCTAACAAATCTCATGCAAAAACGTCTTCTTCCCCAAGCTATGAACATATATCACAAAACTAGTTCTTATATCATCATTGATTCTCCCATAGCATGTTTATAACATTAAAACATATTCATAAAATACCCTAATATGAAATTCTAATAATTAATTCATAACATCTACCCTTAAACCCCATGAACAATCATAAACATGACCTAGATTGTAAAGAGTAAAATAATCATACCTTCAAGTTGATTCTTAGTTCTCCAACCTTCTAGACCTCAACCTCAGAGAGAATCCTTGCTTTGATTGATACAACGACTGAAAATAATACGATAGATTTAACCTAATTTTATTTTAGTCTGCAAAAACTAACCCTTAAAACCAAAAGAACAATTTGCCCATAATTCTAACCCTCTCATAATTAGGATCAAGTCCTTTTTTTAATTTCCCCTTAAACTAATAGTTTTCACTTATGAAAATTACAATCTCTACCACAAGATTCATAATTATACTTTAACCCCTAATTTCCAATATCATTGGCACATAAGCCCCTGATACTTGAAGGAATCATGTTTTGACGCCGCCATACATACACCTATCATAATCGTGAAATAAATCAAATATTATCATGAAAATAACGAATAAAAAAAATACATATGCATCAACATAAATTACCAAATTTCCCTCACATGCCAAAATTACCACAATACCCATAAGATGCAAAGACGGATATTACACCTATGTTCCATGATCTGGACGCTTGCTTAAGTCCTTAAATGGACCTTTGCAGTTTGCAAACCTTTTGATGTTTTCCTTGTTCTATGAAACCCTATGGTTGTACCATAAAGATACTTTCATCAAGGTGGCCATTCAGAAAAGCCGTTTTGACGTCTATTTGCCAAATCTCATATTCAAAATGATTGGCAATGGATAAGAGGATTCGGATGGATTTTAGCATGGCCATAGGAAAAAAAATTTCTTCATAATCCACACCTTCTTTTTGTGTGTAGCCCTTGGCTACTAGCCTTGCTTTGAAAGTCTCTACTTTCCCATCAACTCCTCTCTTTCTCTTGTATATCCATTTGCACCCAATGGGTTTTACATCTTGAGGTGGATCTACAAGTTCCCAGACTGAGTTTGAGTACATCAACTCCATCTCAAGTTTCATAGCTTCAAGCCATTATTCCTTATTAGGATCATTCATCGCTTGATTTAAAGTCAATAGGTTGTCAACATTGTAATCAGATGTTGAAATGTGTGCTTCTCCGAATCCAGTGTAACGAACGGGTTGTCTTACAACCCTCCCACTATGACAGAATACTGTAGTATCCTAGTTTGGATTTCTGGTCTGTTCTATTTTGACTTCTAAAGTCAGTTGTGGTGTGATTTTATCATGAAGTAACTCCTCGAGTACAACCTTACTTCAAGATTTGAAGTCCCTAATATAGTCTTCTTCCAGAAAAGTAGCATTTCTCGATACAAATATTTTCTTTTCTATCAGAATATAGAAGTAACTTCCTCTAGTGCCTCTGGGGTATCCAACAAATAAACATACTTCAGATCTCGATTCTGTAGAGTCCAAGAACTTTACTTAGCTAGTTAGATAGTAGTAGTAGTAATAGCTAGTAATAGTTGTAGTATGTTTATTACTGTGGATTTTGGTTCAAGCCGGGACTTAGTTGAACACTTGTAGCAACACTTGTAGATTTTATAAGTTTAACCTATAGTTTAAGAATAATAATTATAACATAAGGTTTGATTAATATAGCTGATTATGAAGATGATATTTATTATACTATAAGGTTTAGATAGACCAAATAAGATAATGACACTTGTCATGTGCATGTTTATTGAGAAATTAAGCATTTTTGAGGAATAGTTTATTAATTAAGAGTAATATTTGAAAATCCCAGAGTTTGCCAGCAGCTTTGAAATCGTTATAGGACTCAGTCAAAGCTGTTTACTCAATTCAAATTAGGCTAAAAAAGTGCAATTACGTGTATAATATTTCAGCATATGCCGATATATCGCAGCTCTAGAGGGCGATATATCGCCACTTGGGGAATACAAAAAACACATAACTTCACACGAACACTTCGACGAGCCTCGGGAACATAAGCCCAGGCGATATATCGCCTACCATGGGCGATATATCGGCTCTAGGGCAGGTTTTTCAAACAATTTTGAAACCGAGCTCATTTTATTCCATAACCTCTTGATAAGCCTAGAATCTTTTTGATCGAGTCTTAAGCCTCTGCTGAACGATTATTCAAATGTTTTTCAATTAAAAAGTCATTATTTTTATTCAAGCTAAAAAAAGATCTTTTCATTCTTAAACTCTATAAATAGGACCTAGTACCCAGCCATTTCTTTCATTCTTCAAGCTGAGTTCAGAGCCTTCAAGCAGCTAGGTTTACTTTAGAGTGTTAAACACTTGGGTTGGGGTTATAAGCTTTATCATTTTAAGCTTATTAAACACTTGAGAAGTAAGGTTCATAGTGTGTATTTTGATTTCAAGGTGTAGTACGGTCATAGTGCATTTAAAGGTATTCCTATTCCTAGTTCATTTTTGTATATTTCATTAGTTTTTATAGTTTTTCTCTACTCAAATCCTAACTTGCTGTTTTCCATTCATGGTTAAGCAATTAAGTTCTTTGAACTTGAGGTTTCATTTCGGTAAGCTCTTCTTCTCGGTGGTTTAGATTTATTTCTTTTTCATCTTCTTCTTTTAGAAATACTCACCTTCTCATTAATGGTTTTTAGGAGTGTTCCAAAATCTCGTCCTTGTTCTCACATCCCGGTATTTGGTAAGGAAAATAGGATAGTTATTTTATGCTTATATGATTATGCTATAGTGTGTTTTATATATGTTATGATATATGTATGTTTTGGGGCTTATAGTTGCTTAAATGGCAAACCCCAACACTTTTATGTTCTTGGGGCTTATAGTTGCCTAGCTAGCAAACCTCATTGTATTTTGAGGCTTATAGTTGCTTAGTTAGCAAACCCCAAAGGTTTACCATGTACATGGGTTAGAATTATGATATATGTAAATAGTGTATGTTATATGCTTATAGTTTATGTTAATGTTGCATGCTTCTAGTAGATTTTCCTTGCTGGGGATTAGGCTCATTCCTTTATTTTATATGTGAAGGAAAATAATTATGGCGGCGGGAAGATTCTTGGCGGCTTGGGGAATGTGTATTGAGGGAGAATGGATTCGGTGGACTGCGTGAACGATTCGAGGACGAAGTTGTTTTTAGTCATTTTTATTATGTTTCTATTTATTTTCTGAACTTTGTTTTGTAACAAAT
The DNA here is from genome assembly GCF_963169125.1 of Humulus lupulus. Lineage (NCBI taxonomy): Eukaryota > Viridiplantae > Streptophyta > Magnoliopsida > Rosales > Cannabaceae > Humulus > Humulus lupulus. The sequence continues at coordinate 45,030,695 of NC_084801.1, read as the reverse complement.
TTATTTAATATTTAAGTTATGTTTTATTTCAAACAATGGGATCCCATATCCTACCTTGAATTTTTATGTATTTAACCTTTGCTTTACAGATTTTAATAAAGTTATGACTATTTCGTATGTATGTTTTATTAAGAATAGTGTCTATGTATAAGTAGTTTTAATGGTCCAAAGTCTAAAATTAGTTGGGTCATTATAGTTCCAACTTCCCAGACTTATCTTTTAGCACATGTGTTGGACATCCCCATATACATACATGACTCAAACTTGGTTTGCGACATGTCCATAATTCTGAGGGTGTCTTAGCTATAGACTTAGATGGAACTAGGTTTAAGATGCATGCAGTTGTTTGTAAAGCATATCTCCAAAATGATAGGGGTAACGATGAGTAACTGATCTTTGATCTCATCATGTTCAGCAAAGTCCTATTCATCCTTTTTGTAACATCATTTTGTTGCGGAGTACCTAGTGCAGTGAGTTGTGAAACAATTCCATGCTCTATCAAGAAATCTTCGAATTCCTTGTCAAGGTATTCCCTGCCTCGATATGATCGTAGCATTTTAAGGATTTTTCCTAACTAATGTTCAGCTTCAGCTCGAAATTCTTTGAACTTTTCAAAGGTTTCTAATTTCCTTTGCATCAGGTATATGTAATCATATATTGAGTAGTCATCAATGAACATAATACTCATAACCACCTCGATCTTGTACATTCATTGGACCACAAACGTCTATGTGAATTAACTTGAGAGGTTCTTTGGCTCTAACACCTTTAGAGGAGAAATGCCTTTTGGTCATTTTTTTTTTATGAAAAGGAAAATATATTGACACTCAACAAACCAAGTACAACCCAAGATCACAGGGAGCACCAAAAATCAAAACAAATTACAAGTGACATATAACACAGCCTTCTCTTTTTTCCCAAGCTTCTTCCTAGAAAGGCTAACCAAACTAGCTTTCAAGCAAGACTTAATCAAGTAATCAACTCTAGAAATTGACACAACAGAAGAGCTAAAAATACAAGAATTATGATTAAGCCAAATAAAATACACTGATGCAGCAAGAGCTGCAGCTGCCACTTTTTGCACTAGACCTTTTGGTCTCCCAACAATCCATAAGAGCCAATCAACGTAATTGGAAGGCCAAATGGCTTCTCCCAGCCAAGATTTAACCTTGTGCATAATTTGTTGAGAATAAACATAGTAAAAAAAAGATGAGCATGATTATCTATCTCCAGCTCACAAACAGGGCACAAAGGGGAGTCAACACGAATATGGCATTGCATAAGTTTGTCCCGAGTAATCAAATGACAAAGTACTGATTGCCATAAAATAAATCTGTGTCTAGGAATGGAGAGATTGCACCAAACAACATTAGCAAATTTAACCTTCTCTTGATTCAGCAACTTACTATACAGAATGCTCAAATTGAGCTTCCTGTTGGAAACCGCAGCCTCAAGATTAGCAAGAGAAAGGAAAGATTTCAGTTTTACCAACTTCCTCCAACCAGCTCACATCAGCCTTGAGATTATACTCCCAATAATTCTGACCTTTGAGATAAAGAGTGTCCACCCATTTAACCCATAGAATATCTTGCTTAGATGAAAGCACCCAAATATATTTGGCTAACAACACTTTATTCCATTTGGAACCTTCCTTAAACCCAATGCCTCCCAAACTTTTCAGAAGACAAACTTGGTCCCAAGCAGTAAAGTGCAGCTTGCTTTTATTATCTTTAAAATCCCACAACAAATTCCTGCACAGTTGGTCTATCTCACGAGTAACACTCTGGGGCAGAAGAAAGATGCTCATCTAGTAGGATCTAATGCCTAACATCACTGAATGTATAATCTAGGCACGACCAGCAAAAGAAAGGTGACAGCTAGACCACGAGTGAAGCTGAAGTTTAATCTTTTTAACAATTAAACCACAATCACCAGCCTTCCATTTAGTAGGGCGAAGAGGGATACCGAGATATCTTAGGGGAAACGCACCCTCAGTAAACCTTAGACTGTCTAAAATACTCCTCGAATCCTCTTTTTGCAAACCTCCAAAATAAACATGAGACTTAGTCAAATTAGCAGATAGACCAGATGCTTGACTAAATGAAGTGAAACCTTCTTGGAGAAGTTGGACCGATTGAAGAGACCCTTTGCAAAATAGAACAAGGTCGTCTGCAAAACAAAGACTAACAAGCTTCAACTTTTTACAATGAGGATGAAATCTGAAATCCTTTTTATGAGAAGCTTGAATAAGGAGTCTAGTAAGGTATTCCATTACTAGCACAAACAGTAAGGGAGAACTAGGTTCCCCTTGTCTTAATCCTTTCCTACCAATAAAAGACCCTTGTATTCTTCCATTCATCAAAAGAGAGTAAGAGGTACCCTGCAAACAAACCATAATCCAGTGTATAAAACGACTAGGAAAATAGTAGGCTCTTAGGATATCCTCCAAAAACTGCCAGTCAATAGTGTCATAGGCCTTGCTAAGATCGATTTTCATCACACACCGAGGGGAAATATTTTTCCTAGTGTAGCCTTTAATTAGATCCTGGAAAATGAGAATATTGTGAGCCAACAACCGATTTTTAACAAAAGCTCCTTGATTTTGATTAATTAATAGAGGCAGCACCCTACCTAGTCTCATTCAGAGCATTTTCGAAATACACTTGTACAGTGTATTGCAACACACAAAAATAGGTGATCTGATTAGCGACTTTCCTCTGTTTCAGACAAACATGAAAATAGGCTGTATTCTCGTCTCCAAAACAAAGCCAGGTAATCTTGCTTCTCTGCCGAAGAAAACTTTCATAGATTCTAGATTGGCAATTAAAATTCTCACAAGCATACCTTTCAGCACTTTGAAGCTCAGATGAGTGAGGGTCCTACTGTAATTTACTGAGAGTAGTTTGATAGTGATCCTTGGCTGTTGAATAATTGTAAACGACATCACCAACCTCCCTTTTATTAAACAGACGAAGAACACGCTTGAGCCTTACTAATTTCCTTAGAATTCTCTCTAATCCATGCGCATGTAAAGGTTTAGACCAGTTATTCAGCACAATGTCCCTGAAATTAGCATGCTCAGCCTACATGTTAAAAAATCTAAACGGTTTAAGACCTGAACTCAAATCTTTCATAGACTTAATGATACAGTAACAATGGTCAGATAAAATATCCCAATTAGTCAAGGCTTCAGACCGAGGAAAGATATCCATCCACTCTTCATTTTTGAAAATTCTGTCCAATTTGGAAAAAATTCGGGCCTTAGCTTCTTATTTATTAGACCAAGTGTAATGAGAACCACTAGTGCGCAATTCATCTGCCATACCAAGAGCCCTCCACCTCTGAGCATCTTCCATTTCCGATTCAATAATAACACGCCCACCAATCCGATCATCAAAATCAAAAGCTGCATTAAAATCCCCAGCCAAGAGCCACGACTTAACTGGAAAATTTAGAACAGCCAAAGCCTGCCATAAATGTTGTCATTCCACTATCGTATTCCTCCCATACACAAAAGATAAACAGAACTCTTTACCTGAGCCCAAAGATTTCACTCGACAGTGAATAAACTGATCACTTTCTTGAAGCACCTCAACAGAAACAAGACTAGATTGCCAAACCATAAGAATTCTACCTTCAGCAACCTGACTAGAATAAAAACTCCAACCACCAAACAAATTTGTCATCATCTCCGTAATCTTATTACCCTGAAGCTTGGTTTCAAGAAACGCTGCTAAACCAACTTATTTAAACAGCAAAAAGTAAGAATGGATCTCTGTTTATCCCTTTTATTAAGGCCCCTTACATTCCAGCTAAGTATGTTGCAATCCTCCATTGAAAAGATTCGTTGAAGACAGACCCAAATTCATGACCTCCATTATTCGATCTTGTAAAACACTATAAGAGTTCTTCATCAAATGCTGGGTTGCTGGTGCAATTTGTTTAACTCCCCCAAGACGTTTAAGAGTAACCCAATCCGAATCCTGTCCAAGTTTTGTACCGCTGATCTCCTTTGGATCAGATTTCTGAGAATCAACTAAGATTGAACCACCCTCAGCTTCCTTTGGACAAGAGTCAGTAGGTGGTTCATTACTGATCTGACCTACCATATTATCTAGTTTGTTTAGGCCCTGGATTCACTTTTTTTTTCCTCCACACAACTCCTTATTTTCAGTTACAAACTGAAGCAGAATGCCCTAAAATTTTACAGCATTGACACTGAGTAGGCAACCATTCATATTCCAGAAGCTGTTCCACCAATTGGCCTCTCTCATTAAGGAAACTAATGGTTTTAGGAATATTATCTGAAATCTCCACTTCCACTAGAACCCTTACAAATTTCACCATTGATCTATCTTTAATAACCTTATCAACCAGCATAGGTTTGCCAATGGTACTAACAAGGGCACTCAAACACTTAACTCCCCAATATTGCAGCCCAAGACCAGACAATCTAACCCAAACAGGAACAGATTTCACTAACCTCATTGTGTCTAAATCTGTGGACCATGGTCTAAGAATAACTGGCTTCCTATCAAAGTGCACGACCCCAGCCTCCAAAACCATATCTCTCATAGCTTCATCCCTAAATTTCACAAGGGTATAGCCAGCATTCATTTGAGCTATCCTTTCAGTACCCAGTTTTCCCCATAATATGTTAATAAATCCTTCAAACACAACAAATGGGGGGTTGGCACCAAGGACAATACAAACCATGGCTGAATTCCAGAAAGAAGCTTCCACTTCTATCTCCTCCACATCCACCTGAGCAATCAATTTACCATTTCGCAACAATGGTTCCTCATAATTCAAGCGAGTTCCACCCTGGTGAGTCATCACTGCCCGAAATTGGGACCATGTGTCCTTGGCCAAGTTTTGAAAATCGCTCGCATCAGCATCCTCCTCACTCCATTTCAAACCAGAGCACGTAGTACCAGGTTTTACTTCATACACTGCCGAAGAGAGGTTTTCCCCAACCTCAGGAAAATCTGCCAACGAATCAGTGAAAACCTCCTCCATAACAATCAGTGGCTCATCCTATATACCAATCAAACCCTCCTCCTTAGAGAGCTTGGCGGAAGAGATCTCAGTCACAGAAGATCGAATATCAGGCTTCTGGTTCACTTTCTTGCGTCTTTTGGTCATTTTTCCTTCTAAACAAGATTCACAAATTGGTATAGTTTTGACCTTTAACTCACTTAGAGGCCCGTCCTTAACTAGTCTTTGAATCCTATTTAAGTTAATATGACCTAGCCTTAGGTGCCAAAGATACGTATCGTCTTGAGGTACTCTTTGTCGTTTAGGCTTTGATTGTTCAAATTTGAACATTTCAATATTGTGTAATGAAGACATCTCAAATCTTATCACATATAGACCTTCCTTTAGATTTTTGTTACAAACATGCGAACCATTTCTTGAAATAATAATAGAATTATTATTGAAAGAAATAGAATAACATTGTTCTAAACATTTTGATACAAAAATTAAATTCCTTTTGAGATTAGGAATATAATAGGTGTCTTTCAGAGATAAAACTTATTTTCGGTAAAATAAATTTTCGCTTCTCCCATTGTTTTGGCTGAAACTAAAGCCCTTGTCCCCACTCTCAGTGTGAACTCCCTTTCTTGGAGATCTCTCCAAGAGCTAAGCATTTTCAAATCAGAACAAATATGATTAGTGGCTCCTGAATCAACTATCTAGGTATAATAATTTTTTTCCACTCTACAAGCCTTAATGTCCAGCAAATCATATTTACTCTCCTTTTTGTTCTTTAACTCCTCGAGGTTCCTTTTACAGTTCCTCTTACAATACTCATCTATATGATAGTGGGAACGATTCCCATTGTAGTTGGTAGGGGTGCACACGAGTCGTATTTTTGGGTTTTGGGTGCATCAGGTTTGAGTTTTGCAGGTTTCGGGTGGAGAAAAGTGATACTGAATCCGGTCTAAATTTTTTGGGTTTTTGTTCGGTTTCGGGTTTGGTCGAGTCGGGTTTCGGGTTGGGCTAGACCAATTGGGCTTTGGGCCGAAAATTGGCCTTGGTACAAATTTTTTAAAAATACCATTTTTTGACACTTTTTAAATTTTTTTACTTTTCACATTTTTTTTTAATTTTAAAGTTTGTTGTTAGTTTGGTTCAATTTATTTTTTTACAAATTGGACCTTAGTAAAAATTTTGAAAAAAAAATAATCATGAAACATAAGTTTATAGAAAATTAGAAATTAGAAAAGAAAGATGATTTTAATGCATTTCAAGAAACAAACTACAAAAGTACTGGGAGGGAAGGAGGTTTGGGGTTTGTCTTTTTAATTTTAGGGTTTAGTAATTAGTTTAGGTTTTTCAGAATATTTTTTTTTAAAAAATTAGGTTCGGGTTCGGGTTACACCCGAATCCGTGTGTGTAATATTTTGAAAGCCGAACCCGACTCGAACCAAAGCCAGGTTTGAACCAAATTTCACCCGAATCCAACGAGTTTTGCGAAAAAATGGGATTGCGGGTTGGGTGGGCTTGCGAGTTTTGCGGGTCAAATGTTCACCCCTAGTAGTTGGAGTGGACAACTTCTTTGCCCTTGCCTTTTTTTAATGCTAGGCTTCTTAGTTATGTGCTCAGGCATTGCCAATAAATTCTTGTTACTTTTCCACCTTTTAATATTACCAGTTAATTTGTCATTAGCAAAAATGGACATATGTGAGTTTCCTCCAGTCATTGTATTAATGTAATAGTTATATTATTTTATAATATACATTATATTATATTATAATATAATGTTTTAGATTAAATAAATGTAACAAAGAGTGTCACATATTGTAACATATGATAAAGAGTTACAATATTTAGATATACGAGACATATCAAAATATGTAACATATTTGGTGTTACAAATTTGTACCTTCCAAATATTACCCTTTATTGCGTAAATTTGGTGTTACACAATATTGAGATGAATTTCATAAAGCCATATGTGAAATGGATGTTAGAGATATGATTTTAACCCCAATAATGTGTTTTGGGGGTTACAAAATCATTTCGGAGGGTTTAGAACCATTTGGAAAAACAACACATTTTCAAGTGCTGAAATTGGTCAGTGGCTGCGGCCATAGAATGTTGGTGGTCGCGGCCTGTGGGACAGAGAGCAGTGGCTGCGGCCACTGATGTCCCTGGCCGTGGCCATAGGTGTAATTCTAACCAATTTTTCAGTTTTTTCAATATTTGTTGAACGACTCAAAAAACCCAAATAACTCCCAAATCTCATTTTTAATTCCATATTAATCCAATTAAACATTGTTAACAACCATGGGGGTTGGTAGACTTTAAAATTCAAAGGGTGTCTCTAAACTCTATAAATAGGAGCCTATAGCTCACTTGAAAGACACAACATTTCTATCCATTAGAGCACTTGGCTAGAAACACCTTGAGGCTTGATAATTCCAGAAAGCATTTCCTTTAATCTAAGAGAGACCCCTTAGTGCTTGAGTTAAAGGGAAATAAGCTTTTGGACAAAGGTTTTAAACCTTGTTCAAGTTGGTGATCCCCAACCCTCTTCATTTAGGATGTGTAAGTGAGAGTTTACTTGTGTTTCTGTTCTTACATTTTATTCTATTGCTTTTCTTCTTATTCTCTTGTTCTATTTACTTGTAACTTTAGTTTAGAGTTGTAATCTTCTCTTTTGTTTCAAACACCTTTACTTTACTTGTAATCTTTTGCTTAGAGTTGTATTTTTCACTATTCTATTCTTCTTCTTTTTTTTTTTATTTGTACTTTCAGTTATAGAGTTGTAACCTTATTTAATCAATCATTGTTTATTTGTAATATTATTTCCAAGAGTTGTATTATCTTACCATTTCCATTGAGGAAAATGCTATTTTTCTTAACAGTAATTAAACAAAAGAAAAATAATAAATACAACCATACACTCATACACCATAAATCGTAGTATTCATACAATGAAATAAAAAATAAACATGATGCCTACTTACAAAAACCTATTCATACAAGTACAACGATGAGATAACCAACACAAGTAAGTGTTGTCGATAGGATAGGTCAAATACTTGCTAGTTAAAATGAGAAGCTCTCAATTGTTATTATATCAAAATATTTGATATGTTTATAATAAACAATTATTGTTATTTTGGTCAAAAATATATCCAGCTAGGGTAGATATATTTTCCGTGAGTGTAACCTACTATTTTAGATTTTTCGACTTAACCAATGAGTGTCGTCGATAGGATAGGTCAAACATGGAATGCATCTTAAAACCCTATCGTAAAGAGATCTACATGTTAAAATCCTAGCCAAAACACATTACGATAGGGAGGATGAAAGAAAAGTGTCTCGAGGCTTTGACTAGAACCAATGTTTTTCAAACAATAGTAGAGACCGTAGGTTATAGTGCCTTATAACATTCTCTCACTCACTATTTTAGAAATAAAAGGTTTTCTATTAAAATATCTCATATTTTAATTTCTAAGTGATTATTACTAAAGTTTAACTATTAAATCTAAATCACTTATGTAAATCCAAATTTTAACTCTTAAAATTCTAAGATTACCAAATTTTGAATAATTACTAACAATTAATAATTAATTCTAAACTATGTTTTACCTAGGTATTAAACTCATTAATAACCCTAAAACATATTAAGGTAATCTAGACATGCTATTAATGTGACTTTACCCAATTTAACTTCTTAAATCTAATTCACATTATTTGTGTCCATTTATGGTAGAAAAAGAACTATAATACTTTTCTATCCTAGGAGACATGTTAATTATAAAAGAGAAATTTGAGATTTTATGCATAATGAGGGGGTCTAAATGTAAAGCCCTCTCAATCTTGGCATCATGTAAAATTGATGCTAAACTTTGCCCAATTACAAAAAATACCCCTACCAGATTTTCTAACTCTCTTCTCACCTCACGAAGCTTTATTCTCTCTCTCTCTCTCTCTCTCTCTCTCTCAATCTCAGACACTTCCATAACACAATCACACCACACCCATCTCCATTTCTTTTAGATTTGAAGACCACACATCGACCCACGAACACCATGGACCATCTTTTTGCTCTTTGTTTTTTCTTTTCTTTCTAATTTCATTTGTCTTTAATGATTCAAAGCTTAAACTAAGTAAAAAGTTTAGTTAAAACACTAATATATGCATTTCAAACAAGTCTGTGTTTGATTTTTTTTGTTGCAATTTTTTAGATCTGAAACGTAAAAATTTGCAGAAAGCTCGATATATCTCGATATACCTCAATGCCTAGCTCGATGGGCCCTTAAAAACCATGTTTTTCATGAAAAAAATCATCTGCCTCGACAGGCCTTGATAGAGCTCGATGAAACTCAATGCAATTCATAGAAAGTGCATAACTTTTCACTCGAGTGTCCGTTTTGGGTGATTTTTTTAATTTAGCTATTGTTTTTGAGATCTACACGTCTATGATGTGTACACACACATTTGGGAAGTTCAAAGATTGAAAACACCCCAAAGTTAAAAATAATGCCCCTATATTTTCAAAGTTGGGTATGTTTTTAATCTTGAACTTCCCACATGTGTGTGTACACATCATAGACGTGTAGATCTCAAAAAAATACCCAAATTAAAAAAAAAATCACCCAAAACAGACACCCGAGTGAAAATTTATGCACTTTCTATGAATTGCATCAAGTTCCATCGAGTTCTATCGAGGCATGTCGATGTGGCATCGATTTTCATCGAGTTTTGTCGAGGCAAATGATTTTTTTTTTCATAAAAATCATGATTTTCATGATGCCTTGATACACCTCGATGGGCCCTCAAAAATCATGTTTTTCATGAAAAAAGTCATTTGCCTCGACAGGCCTCGATGAAAATCGATGCCACCTCTATAGGCCTCGAAACGGGATCTGATTTTCATTGGCCACATATATGTTTTTCTGAGTCTCTGTTAGCTCGGTGTACATGGTATAGATGGAGATATATTTATCTCCCTTTTCTTCTTATTTCCTTATGCCTCAGGAGTATTTCCTTAATTTTTCTTCTGTTTGGAAGAGTTATCACCAAAAGGTTGTGTAGTAGCTGGTGTTGCCGAGCTTTCATTAGAGTTAATGTTTGTCGTTGTAATTATTTGTGCAGGAGGCGATACCTGTAGTGCCAACCTAGCCTCTTCAACATTGATAAACCTCTGACCTTGAAGAGTGAGTTTTTGTAAGCTCTACTACTTAGGGACCGTTACACTGTGTATTTTAAATAGTGCTAAACTCACTAAATGAGTCATTTGGCCATAACCGTGTAACTAAATGTGATTAACGGTTTAGGGTTAAATTTTTTGGTCAACGTTACTAATATCAACCAATAAACTTCTAAGCAGTCGCAGTAGTAAACGGGCTATGTCGTATCCACAGAGAGGCAAACACAACTAAAGATTAGATTAGTAAAGTTAAAGATAAAAATAAATTAGAATTGAAGAAATGGATTTTGTGAAATTAAAATGATAGATTATGGAAATTGACCAGATAAAGAGCATGGTAAGGTAGAGATGCAGTGCTGTAAATCCTATTCTAATATTGATATTAATTCAAAACACAGTTGTAATTCTACACTATTAATTGCAATTGGAAGATGTATATGTTAAAAGCACAAATTAATTAATCTAGATTAAATTGAATCTAACTCGTAATTTCATAGCATATCATATTATATATCCAAGAGCGACAAAATACCACTGACAGAATGCAGTAAAAGACATACAATATAACAAATATACTAAAATAAATTAACAATCTAAGTTACATAAGAAAAGCATGAATGAACTTGTGTAAAAGATGCAAATAATTTTAGGAAAGAAATTAGAAGATGAGAAACAAAATAATTAATGAGATATGGAAATAAAACATTAGAAGAATCAATATCACTATTTAGAATGAGAAGTACAAAAACAACACTATAACCTCACCAATATTTCTAAAATAGTTCACTCATTTTTGTCACCTAAAACATATAAAACTAAGCTAGAAATAAGAAAAACAACAAAATAACATAAGTGTATTTTTCCACTCTACAATCTGATGCTTTTACAGTAGTTTTGATTTTCTATTTATAGAGAAAATTTGCTCCAAAACTAGTATAAACGTGTAATAGGTAGTGGAGAAAAGTGGCTTCAAAATTTGAGAAAATGAGAACAAGTGGCAAGCTCTTATTTGTTGCTGCATTCAAGATAGACACATGGCGCCTTATGATTTGCTTTGCAGAAGAGGAAAAGGCCTTGCAGAGAGTGATGCGCCAACTGGGGGACAAGGTTCAGATGTGGGTCTGCCGTTTGGAGAAAGTGGCGTGGGTGGCCGTGTGGTACTCTTACATATGTTGAATTGATAAATGAAAAACAAATTTATATATAACTTGATGAAATTATGCTTGGGCCTTTGATGAGAATGGTTGGAGATCAAGTTGATTGGAGAGAGAGGCATGGAGAAATGTTGGGCTTGGGCCAATGGGCTTGTCATCTTCTTTGTACTTTTTATTTTTACCAACTTCTGCACCAAATCTGAAAAATGACGTTAAATTAAAGTAAATTAACTATTTTCAACTAAAACAAATTTTCATTCAAAAGTCATCAAAATAAATAATTTAACTCTAATTTATCTACCCAAATACCCTAAGGACTATGCAATTTTACACATTAATCAGGTACCATCGTTTCATTAAAATGTTTACCTCATACATGGGATCCCAAAATACATTTAAAAATGTTAACTACAATTGAAAAGTTACAACCAGCCGACCTTAGCGCAAAATAAGGTTTGACCTTAGTTCCTCTTTATACCCTTGACTGTGGTGGTCGAGCATACGCATATGTACACATCGTCACCTAAGCTCTCCAACTCAAGGATGGTCCAGCTGTCTTTTCCCTTTACCTGCACCACAAAGCACCCGTGAGCCAAGGCTCTGCAAGAGAACTTAAACATGCTCATAAGTAGTTAATAACATGTTACCAAATCATAATAAATGATCAATGCATTATACCAGGGCACAACGACCAAAATACATGATTATGGAATCATACTAGGGTTCCATGCCCTAGGATATGAGACTAATGAGTCACCCTGGGGCCCTTTGCCGTATCCTCTGTATAACCAGCCTTGGGACTGGCCCATCGTACTTGGCGCCCTAGTTTTCTCACGACCAAAATGTCGGCAAGCGGATGTCACGCTACTAATTAGGAATAACCATGCCGACCAGCGCTCAGTGTGCTATTGCTATCCTTGACTCATAAGTCAATGCTTTTCGACCAACACTTATCATGCTAGGGTCGTCCTTGACTAATAAGTCAATGCTTTATGGCCAACACTCAATGTGCTAAGGTCGTCCTTGACTAATAAGTCAATGCTTTATGACCAGCACTCAACGTGCTATTGTTGTCCTTAACTAATAAGTCAATGCTTTACGGCCAGCACACAACGTGCTAAGGTTGTCTTTGACTAAAAAGTCAATGATGGGGCCCAGCCCTAGGATATGGGACTAATAAGTCACCTCGAGGCCCATTGCCATATCCTATGTATAACAAGCCTTGGAGCTGGTCCAGCTTACCTAGCGCTGAGTTTTCCACAACCATTGGGTCGAACAAGCATATGATGCGCTCCTGGTTCGCATAACCAAAACGATCAGTGCTCAGCGCGCTATTGCCATCCTTGATTCATAAGTCAAGCCTTTCTCAATAAGATCATGCAGAAAGGCATATATCATATATCAGATATCAAAATACAAAGCATTTAGCATGCTTAATCAACAATCACAAGCATAATCATAATCATGCACATTCTCAGGCATTCATGCCCTATTCATATTCCTGTTCAATAATTTGTGCCAAGCCATAATCACATATATCACATACTGGGTGCAGTTTTCTTACCTTTGGTCCAAGTACAGGTTATCAATGAACGACCCTCGACCACGATCTCGGTTCCGAGCCCCTAGCGATAACCTAGTCACAACCAAGTATAGTTACTCATAAAAAACATGTAAATAAAGGCTTTTGGACTGAGTCCTAGCCCCGGGAGGTCGAATTCTATAAAACCGGGTAGTATGATCGATCCCGTGCCCTTAGGTTTGGATTCTTGTCATTAAAAACCTAAGGTGGCCAAAGCTGCCCAGGCGGGTCGCGACATCCCCCTAAGGGCCGCGAAATGCCTCCCAGATAGAGAACCCCATGTTTGAAATTCAAGACACGGGCCGCAGCATACCTCCCAGACAAAACCGCCTCAGTGCCCTGGGTTCACACGAGCCGCGACGCCCAAGAATAGAGCCGTGGTGTGACCCCGCAAACCAAGAAATCCCTATTTTTCCTCAGCCAAAACCTTACCAAAAATCATCCCAATCAATTCCCAAAACCACAATTCAAACCCCTAAACATTAACATCACACTAACACCATCAAAACCCAAGTTTATCTCACTCAAAACCTCCACAAAAAACTCAAACCAAGACCTTGAGCTTCAAAGCTCAAGAACACCCAAAAACAAAACATAATTCACTTAAAATAGGAATTGAAGCTTACCTCAGCTGTAATTATATCCTTCTATCTGCAACTAATCAAGCCCCAAAGCAAGCCTTCAATCCAAGCTTAAGTTTTCCATTAATTTCCTAAAAAATCTAAACCAAGATAGGGAAGAAAGAGAGAAACTGAGTGTGAGAGAAAGAGAGAAGGAGAGCTACTCTATTTTGGGTTCCTATTGCTGAGGGTAAGGCTGAGTATATCTCTCCTTAGACTGGAATTGACTAAAATGCCCCTTACCCTTGGCTTGTTTCCTTATGCCCGTAAGGGCAAATTTTTATTTTGCCACTTATCCCGTTAATCAAAATTAATGTCTCACAATTCCCGTTATTTCTAATATCCTCAAATAATTTCCCCATTACCCGATCTCAATAATTTACTAAATACCCAAAATACCCCTTGACTCACTCCGAGTTAAGTATTGGTCCTGTTGTGACTTTCCCACTAGCTTGCTCCCTAGTATCGTCTCGTGCCGAGTAACCCAAATATATCCACATAATGATGTGGTCTCACACATATGTCACATATATGCCAAATTATGAATATTGCCCTTTTTAATTAGAAACAAGCCCACATTCATATTTAATACACCTAAACATGCATATCAAGTCATATTATAATATAACTAACATAATAATATAATGAACACACACACACACACACACACACACATATATATAAAATAATCACATAATTTCTATAATTTTTCATCCTGACCCCCTAATCAAGGTCCTAAGCCTTATTAGGTAATTTAGGACGTTCAAGTTTTGCTATGGTACACACTAGTTTTCTCTGCAAGTCATCCTAAAGGGGACTCGCGGGCAAGATTCCAGTTCGAATAGCCATTAGATGGCTATTGTCATCAACGTCTTAGTCTCACGCTGCCTTGATATTGATTCTCTCGAGGTATTTTTTGAGTGATTCTCCTTGCTGCTACTTAATGTTTGCCAAGGAGGATGCTTTGGGCTTGATGCTTTTGCAGCTTGAAATTGCCTCTTGAAATCTTTCGACAACTGTTCCCATGACGAGATAGAATTCCTATGGAATTTGTTAAACCAAATCTTCGCAGTTCCTGACAATGTAGTTGGAAAAGCATGTATCAAAGCTTGAGACAAACATTACTGGCCCTAATTACTGTGTTGAATGTACTTAAGTAGCTTTCATGGTCGTTATTCCCATCCTACGATGCCACATGGTGTATCTTAAAACCACTTGGGAAATGTGTGCTCGAGATATGAGAGGCGAAGGGCTCAAGCTCCTTATCTGAGTCACATGGTTTATCTTTGTTTTTCCCTTTCTGTAGGAGTCTGAATTGCTCCTCGGGTGCATTAATTATTTCCTGAACCAGATCTATCAAGGGCAGAGCTTGCACTACTGGGAGCTGGTTATTGTTCAAAAGAACTCCAGCTCGTTGTTGTAGTATCAGGTTATAATTATTCCCATAAACAGATTGTAATGGCTCCCTAGGGCATTTAAGTGTGCTCTTAGGTCTGAGTTTGGCAGGTTGTACTGCCCCCAGTTCTGATTCCAGTGGTCTCGAAGATCAGGACCATCATTGCGATAATTTTCATAATATTTAGGCTCTGTATTGTACACGCTTATTGACCTAATGATATCTTGTATGTCTTCAAGGAAACTGACCGTCCTTTGATGTTGTTGGTGTTGATCATAATTTTGAGGTGGATTATCCACATGTACCCTTGTGACAGTCAGAATCTCGTGATCCACAGGTGGAAAGACCGGGTAAAAGTTGTGCAATCCCACATCGCATGGGGAAAGTCAAGTGTGATGATTCTAAGATTGTGTAGGTATGGGACTACATAGTTGAAGAAGGCTTAAATGTATTGATGGGTATTACCTATGCCAACAAGATGCATCTTCTTTTCGATAACCCATCACTTGAGAACTCCAAAGTTAAGCGTGCTTGACCCGGAGTACTCTCATGATGGGTGACCTCCTGGGAAGTTTTCCCAGGAAATGTGCGAGTGAGAAAAAAGCACGCTGGAAAGACTCGTGTTGGTTTGCAGGGCCAATCGTCATTCCAGGAAGCAGCCATAGTGACGCGGTGGCGTTACAACCCTAATTCTCGTGGCTCAAGATCTTGACAAGTGACTTTTCAAACGTAGGGGTAGCCTCAGATGTCTTGTCCCTTGGTTTTCTCCCACCGGGACCTCATGGTTATTCCTCTATCCATGCTCGGTCTGGGGATTTCTGTCTCGACTTGCACTTCTTGCACTTTGGGCCAGCCTTTGAGGTATCCCCTTGCCACATCGAGGTCAACCTGGGGCCTGTCGCGATATGTCTCAAACTGGTGATGGATGCCTAATTGGAGAAAGAGGATGCCTGATCAGAGATGGCGGAGGTAGGCCTCGTAGGTTCTGGGTTATTATTTCGAGCTGCTTGTGGGACAGTTCGGTTATTCCTAGTGTTGGCATGAATTTCCCTCATCTGGTTAGTACGTGGGGGGTTTAGAGATAACACCCTTGATTGTTTAACTCCAGTATTCACTCTTGTTCTTCCTGCCTAGTTCTGTTGAGCCCTTTACTCGGTCATTTGAGCTGTAGTACTTCCTCGAGAACGTCCCCCAGTCCTTCATGGGGGTGCTTGAGCTTCAACTGCCCTTCTTGCCGTTTCCTCATTCAACCGAGGGGCTTCAGCTAGCCTCTCTCACAGCCTTTGGTTCTCCAATTCCACCACTGGGACATATGTCTCAGGATTGTAATGATCCTGATTTGGTGGCCTGGAACTTTGACTAGGGTCTCGTGGTGTCGATGAAGCACTTCCTTCATCTGGGGTCTGATCACTAACAGGTTGCTTGCCAGGGCGTTAGGGGTGTTATTAAGTTCATGGGGTATTTTCCTCTGAGATTTTGAGGAGTGGTCGCCCACTTCCAGATCCGGGAATGTTTCCAGTAGGTGTAGCCATTTTTGTGATGAACAAAAATCTAAATGGGAGGTTTGAAAGAATGTTTAATGCTCTCAAAGAAAACACCAAACTGTTGAAAATGTTTTTTGTCAACAAAAAAGTAATAATAAGAGCAATTAAGCTTATTTCAAAGATTAAGGAAGAAAAGAAACGAACATTGATTTTTTATGTGGTTTAGTAGTTAACTCTACCTAGTCCATGAGTCACTATTATTAAATGTTCTGAGTTAAAGCTCTAAAAGAAATTTCCCAGAATTTGAATACAAGAAATTATCCGTCCCCTATAAATGACTACCATCCAAGTATTTATAGACCTGGTTATATATATATATATTACTTCCCACAATTTTAGGAGATTTACATTAATATCTAATTTGAATTCAAAATACAAAATATCCAATAAAAATAGGGTTAACTAAAAAAATATTGTAACTCAGCCCACGATTATAGGCTTGTACTATAACCACATGTCTTCCACCGCGAATGCGCTTTCGAGCCTACATCATGGTTTGAGCTCTTACCATCCTCCAAGCTTTTGAGGTCAATCTCTGAATCGGGTTGCTCCTTTCGAGCTAACACCCCATTCCGAGGTAAGCCTATGACATGGAACTTGCGTGAGTCACTTGTATAAATGAACATGCTTATTTTTCTTTGCTCATTTGACTTTCACTCCTACGAGGCTACATTTCAAGATCAAATAAATTTGTCTCAAAATTTGGGGTTTAACAAGTACAAGGCTCTAAATAAATAGAGAGGGTCTTACCATTCTATAACAATTCATTGTCTAGTCATATGGAATGAGTATTGCTAAGGGGAACTTTAAGGTACTCAACACTATTTGATGTGATATACTATTATTGGTAACAATTATATCTAGATACACTACCACAAAAAAAGCCAGTCAATGCAGTTGACTGACGCTGTTGACCAAAAATTAACATTTGTGGCAGTTGGGCACTGCCACAAATACAAGGACATTTGCGTCAGTACGTATACTGACGACGTTAAACGGCTAGGCTTGCGTTAGTGCTACTGTGACGCTATTAACGGGACTGTTTGCATCAGTGGCCCACTGACGCAATTGGCCCGTTAACAACCTTAACCCACTTCGTCCCCGAGAGCCTACCATTAACCTAAATCCCACCATTTGTGTCAGTGGGGCACTGTCACAAAATTTACCATTTGTGACAGTGCCCCACTGACGCAAATGTGTACATATATAAAAAAAAAAGCCCAATATCTCGGCCCAAACCCCAAATCCTCATAGCAAACCCTCATAACTCTCTTTCTCTCTATCTAGCCGCCACCCTCACCCTCACCATCTCACTCAATCTCTCTCTCTCTTCTCGCTCTCTCTTTCTTCTTTTGATTTTTTTTTGTTCATGTGGACAAGACGCTGGGGTCAACGAGGGCACTGCGGAGGGGCGAGGGTGACGTTGGGGCATGGCAGGGCTTGGGTTTCTCCTTCACTCACGGGTTAATCTTTCTCTCTCTCTCTCTCACTCATTCTTTATTTATTTTTTTTCTATTTTTTCTTTTTATTTTTTCGTATGGGTTTGTGAAGGGTCTGGGTTGGGGATGTGAGGATGGGGGACTCAGTTTTAGGGTTGTGAGCTTGGGGTATTTGAATCTTTATTTTATTTTTTTGATTTGAAATCTTTTTAAAAAAAATAAAAATAATAATGTTCTTGTTTTTCTATTGCAGGTGGTGGTGGTGATCGTGGCTGTTCGGGTGGGGGACTCTGTTTTGTTTGCTAGTGGTTTTTTAAAATATTTATTTTTTATTTTTTTAAATATATCATTTGTGTCAGTGGGGAACTATCATAAATCTATCATTTGTGGCAGTTCCCATTTGCGTCAATGAGGAACTGCCACAAATGCCAGATTTGTGACAGTTCACCACTGATGCAAACGCCTAGCATTTGCGTCAGTGGGGAACTGCCAGCCTGGTTTGCGTCATAGGATTCCGTGTCACATTTAAAACTAACGCAAAAACTCAATTGTGGCAGTTAGAAATTGATGCAAATGACCTTTTCTGTTCTAGTGATTTTTCGGACTTGATATTGATTTGCACCAACATCAATAGTAGCACATCAAGTAGTGTTAGATACCTTAAAGTACCAAATAACAATGCTCATAGAATTAGCCAAAGTGTTAACTTCTCTAACATCATGATATGACATAGGGTATATTATGGAAAGAAGACAATTGATTTCTAATGTCTTGAATAAGACCATTAAGAGAAGAGAAATCAGAAGAGCTCATATAAAATTCATCCACCACCAGCTTAGCATCAGTGTTCACCTGAGTAATTGGCAACCTAACTGCCGAACAATACTTAAGAGCAAAGGAAACACACTGAGCTTCCAATAATAAACGAGATAATAAACCATTAGTCAAAATAGCAAAGCCAGCAATAACATTTCCTTGATGATCTCAAACAACCGCACCAAGGATGGCTTCTTAAATATCCTTAGAAATAGTTGCATCTGTGTTCAACTTTAATCCACTCACATCAGGAGGTTGCCTAACATATTTGAATCTTCATAGTTTAGGTTCTTAATTATGATTTCTAACCATAGTAGCATACTTATAACCCTGCTTAAAAGAAGCCCAAGAGAAAATATATTGACAAGACAAATCAGTCTTCTTAAACAAACACCTATTTCAATTATTCCAAACAGACCACAGCATACAAAGAAAAACCTCCAAATCAGTACATTCCAAATCATGACATGAAGAATTAAATCAAATATATATAAATGGGAATCAGAATGAATGAAACTAAAAAAAACTAAGAATGCTTTGCAATTTTAAAGGCTCTGGAACACTTCACTAGAGCATTAGTAATTATTTCAGCGTGAACAGAACAAAACATAAAGCACAAACAAGAGAAGGAATAATTAATACACGAATAAGATTAACAGCTGAAGATAAAACATGATTACAAGATCTCCAAATAAAGTACTTAAATTTGGGAGCAATTTGAAGGTGCCAAAGCTTAGACCACAATATTTTAAGAGAACTAGGATTAGATGAAAAAGGACTTGAGAAAGAGGAAAAAGCCAAATGATAGCATGTTTTGACAGAGTAATCACTTGAAGAGGCTAGGCTCCAAATATAAGAATCTATATTATTAGTATTTAGCAAGGAGTAGTTGAAATAGCATCAACAACCTAAACAACCTAAGACGAGAAAATACTACTCAATTTATGCTCATCCCAAGAACCACTAGGAGTAATTAAATAGGAAACAAAATCATATGGAAGCCTATCTGAATGTAAAGGGAAAAAATATCTAAAGTTAGGAACCCAATAGTCCCTGATTATAGAAATGAAGTCACTATTGCCCACTTTCCAAATAACACCACTTTTAAGGAGATCTCAACTCCAAATAACACTTCTCCAAGAATAAGTAGCCTTAGCATCAAGAAAACTGTTATTAAGGAAATATATATCCCTAAGAAACATGGTAAGAAAAGAGTCAGGACTAGAGAAAATTTTCCAAGTTTGTTTAGAAAGCATAGCCTGATTAAAATGAAAAAGAGAGAACAAAAACCTATACCTCCAAAAAAGTTAGACCTACAAACAAAAGACCATTTTTTTTTCAATTTACTTTAGAGTAGTGATCTCTAAATGTCCTCCAAATTTCAGCCATAAGAGACTCAATCTCCTGAGAAAGAGAAACCAAAAGTTTGAAGCAAGACATAGCATCAGGGATCATAAATTTTTGTGACCCACACAACCTAAATAACCCGTCCAAATCAAACCAAATAAATTGACAAAAAATACAAACCGAATAACCGAACTAAAATTTAATCCACTCAATATGTACATTGGGAAAATAGGTCCCAACTCACCCAATAAACCCAAACAAACCGAATAACCCTAATAAGTTTTTTTAAAAATATATATATATATTTAATCATCACGAAGACATAGAATTCATTCACGACCAAGCATTCATAAATATATGTTTAGGAAATATAAGCATAAGCACCAAGTCAATCATTCTCAATCGTATATACAATATAATTAGAAGTATAAAATCAATCATGGACACTTGCATAGAAAAACAACCATACCTATAATTTAGTAACCTTCAATTTCTTAGGCATCTTAGATAATTCAATCAGACAATCCAAGAGCATATAAAATGAAACAATTCATATACAGTCACAAAATCAAGAATTCTCAAACACATAATCAAGTAATTCACACTCAACACATAAGGTGAGATTTACTTACCTCAAGTCCTTTAACAATTTAAATTGCTCTCCAAGAGCTATCAATCCAACTTTTCCATTAAAACTTTATTCCTATTCAAGGGTCATAATTTAATAAATTACTAGCTCACTAAAATATATAGTTTTAAAGTTAGTATATACCAAGGATGACATAATTTTGAAAATGATAATAGTAATCATTATCTTAATAATTACCGAGATCTCAAGACCGGAACTTAATAACAATTTTATTATTCTATAAAACTCACAATAATAATAATAATAATAGAATTTCCTCTCTATAAGAATTCTGACATTATTGTGAAAATTATATTAATAAAACCATTATCCTTGGTGAACTATATACATAGGATTAAACTCCTTAGTTCCCAAAAGGAATTTTTTAATAAAATATTAAGTGGGACCTCAGTATTACATAATAGACGCCCAAACCATGTTTTCCTCACTTTAAGCTATTTATAATAAAATAGCTTAAGGTCCCATGCTAAAAAAACTTGAATTAATTCATTTGGAAGCCATTTACATAGGTAACATCCCACATTTCTACACTATGAAATTTAAAGGAAAAATAATATTTAATTTAAAAAGGAGGTTGATAGACCTCCTATTAATTACGTGTACGCTAGGAGAGGGGGGATAAAAGAGAGGACAGGTCATCCAGTTAGTTATGAGAATTCTGGTTGAGTGTAGGAGGGTACACGGGGTAAAATAGGCCAGAGTATATAGCTGAGTAATTTTGATGTATTGAGCATGAAGAAATTGGTGTAATTTTCTATTTTGTTTGGAGAGAACCAAGCTCTCGAATTCTTGGTAATTTGAATGATAATTCTGGCCAAATTCTTGCTATCTTTCCTACTGTTTTATTTGCAATCTATTCTGTACTGCTATCATATTGGTATCAGAGCCAGGTTTACCATGGGACCTAAAACTATTCCGCAGCTGGAGTTGGTGGAAGAGAAACTTGAAGAGGTGCAATCTGAGCTGAGACGTGAAGTTTCGGAAATGAGAGCTCAGATGCAACACTTCCCACAGGAGCTCGAGGCTCTTCGCATGGATACCCAGAGAATTCCGGGACTGGAGAAGAAGGTGGAGTTCTTGATTGGCCATATCACAACGTTGTTGCAGGGATCGACGCGTATGGGTACGACGGGGCCAAGTGAGGAGAACGATCGACAACGACGGGCAGTGGACGGTGACTGTTCGGCATCCCATGCTCCGCAACCAGATCCGACGGGAACACAACAGCCCCCTACGATGCCGGCGGAGACTACGGCCACTCCGGTCGATTTCTCTGGCGGACGTGATTTCGGTCCTCCCCGTATGGAAAGTACACATACAAGCAGCTCATCTCATAACATTACATCTCATCCAATCAACATAAACTTATAAAAGTTCTTGCTAACTTCCTCACCTCAAGTCCAAGCAATTAAAGAGCGGGATACTTCACAACGAGCCTAAAATCACAATCAAACACTCGTCTCATATATCAAGTAAAACTAAGCATACTATACAAGTATACGCCACGTGTGCATGGGCCATGCACACGTGGCACACGTTTTTATTCCCAAATGTACATACAAATAGCATATATCTGACTAAAGAATAACGTCATTTCTACCAATTAATTCTCAAGGATTTCAAACAAATACCATGGATTTAGTTAGGGAAATTTGAGTTTTTATGCTTAATGAGATGTACTAAATCAAAAAAATACTAGCCTTTCTAATCATTTAAAAAAAAAATGCCAAATCTTTTGACAATATCCAAAATACCCCTCTCATAATTTTTCCATCAACTTCCTCTTCTCTTTTCTCTCTCTCTCCCTCAACCCATTCCTCTCAACTCTCTCTCTAGAAAAAAATTCATGGGTAAGGTAAAATATAAGAGAACTCAATGTAATAGCAAGTATTTCTTACTTAGGACACTAAAATACTGCATTTCGAACAGATCTGTGCATGATTTTTAAGTTTTTTTTGCGATTTTTTTTTTCAGATCTGAAATTTTGAAATTTGCAGAAAATCGACGTAGTTCGATGGTGGTTCGATGCCAGCTCGATGGGGCCTTCAAAATCAAGATTTTCATGAAAAAAATCGATGTTTCTCGATGGTGGTTCGATGGAGGTTCGATGGTGGTTCGATGGTGTTCGATGCAATTCTTGTAAGATACGTAATTTTTCACTCGGGTGTCCGTTTGGGGTGATTTTTTTTTTTGATTTTGGGTATTTTTTCAAGATCTACACGTTTGAGATGTGTATATACACATTTGGAAAAAAATGACAAATGAAAAACATACCTCATGTTTAAGATATGTTTTGGTATGTTTTCAAGTTCTAAACTTTGAAAATGTGTATGTGAACATCTAAAACGTGTAGATCTCAAAAAAATAAAAAAAAATCATCCCAAACGGACACCCGAGTAAAAAATTATGTCTCTTACAAGAATTGCATCGAACTACCATCGAGAAACTTCGAATTTTTCATGAAAATATTGATTTTGAAGGTCCCATCGAGGTAGCATCGAATACCATCGAGCAACCATCGAGTTAGGCATGATTTTTGAGTTATTTTTCAGATTTAAAACTCTGAAATATGTAGAAAATTGACTTTGCTCGATTTTTGCTCAATGGTGCTCGATACCAGCTCGATGGGACCTTCAAAATCAATATTTCCAAGAAAAATTCGAGATTTCTCGATAGTGGTTCGATGGTTGCTCGATGGTGGTTCGATGCAATTCTTGTAAGAGACATAAATTTTCACTCGGGTGTCCGTTTGAGATGATTTTTTTTTTATTTTGGGTATTTTTTGAGATCTACACGTTTTAGATGTTCACATACACATTCTCAAAGTTTAGAACTTGAAAACATACCAAAACATATCTTGAACATGAGGTATGTTTTGCATTTGTCATTTTTTTTCAAGATTTAAATTTCCCAAATGTGTATATTCCTATCTCAAACGTGTAGATCTTGAAAAAATACCCAAAATAAAAAAAAAATCACCCCAAACAGACACCCGAGTGAAAAATTACGTATCTTGCAAAAATTGCATCGAACACCATCGAACCTTCATCGAACCACCATCGAGCAACATCGATTTTTTCATGAAAATCTTGATTTTGAAGGCCCCATCGAGTTGGCATCGAGCACC
Organism: Humulus lupulus; assembly: GCF_963169125.1. Taxonomy (NCBI): domain Eukaryota; kingdom Viridiplantae; phylum Streptophyta; class Magnoliopsida; order Rosales; family Cannabaceae; genus Humulus; species Humulus lupulus. The sequence continues at coordinate 45,006,853 of NC_084801.1, read as the reverse complement.
ATCGAACCATGTCGATTTTCTGCAGATTTCAAAGTTTCAGATCTAAAAAAAATTGCAATAAAAACCCAAAAATCATGCCCAGATCTATTCGAAATGTAGTATTTTAGTGTCCTAAGTGAGAAATACTTGCCATTACATTGATTTCTATGATATTTTATCTTACCCATGAATTTTTTTTCTAGAGAGGGAGTTGGGAGGAATGTGTTGAGGGAGAGAGAGGGAAGAGAGAAGGGGAAGGGATGAGAAAAATTATGAGAGGGGTATTTTGGGTATTGTCAAAAGAATTAGCATTTTTTTGAAATGATTTAAATGCCTAGCATTTTTTTGATTTATAAACCATCATTAAGCATAAAAACTCAAATTTCCCTTTAGTTAACTAACATATATTTATATGTAAAACTAAACTTGCATGTAACATGCATACATGGTAGGGCTCTTAAAATTTATTACTTTGAAGTTGGTAAAATTATATTTCTTTCATTTCGTTGTTACTTTCTTAAAATTCAGCAATAATTAATTTACCAACTTTATTAACATTGCCATAGTGCCTCCTTAAGACAAAGTTTCATTCTAGACTTTATTTCACAAAATTATTTTATTTAATTAGTCCTTTAGTTGTATTCGTTCCAAAATAATAAAATCCCATTTATTATTTAAATAATGATAAAATATGACATCATCTCTCTATCTCTCACAAAATAATTAATTTTGACATAATTAATTAATTTTATAAAATACTCTCATTCATCAAGTAGATTCCTTTGGTCATCTTTTTTTTTTAAAATAATTTTACTTAATTATTTTGTAATAAAAATATGTATAATTAGATATAAGAAAATACATATTTAAGGTGTGGAAAAGTCATATTTTTCATGTATAAAATCTAAGGCATAAATTATTATAACATATATTTTATATCTTTTAACTAAAATAGATTTTTCCATGAGACTAAGAAAATTCAGCAAGCATAAATATACCCAACTCGAGAATTTAGCAATATTCTCATCACCCAAACATAAAAATAAAAACAAGGATCTAAACACTACTCATAATTCTAAAACTAAGCCTAGGGCAAATATACTATCAATAATAATACATAAATTACAAACAAAATCATGATTCTCTTAAACAATAAAATACCTAAACTTAATATGCTTATAAAGTGAGAAAATAGAGAACAAAAAAGGAAGAAAAACTTATGCCTATATCAAGACTTGGCCGAATCCACATAGTACCCTTTTAGTGTCAATTTCACATTCTTTTATTATCACAACACCAAGATTTGTTTATCTATAAGTCCCTAAATCTCAAAATAGTAATAATCCTTTTTTTTAAAAAGATCTTTGAATAGTCATATTTTATTATTAAACCAAACTCAATCAAAACATCTTTAGAACCCATATGAACTCTAAACAAAGATACAACATCAAAATAACATAACATTTTTCCATTACCAAAAATAAAATCAAGATCTCAACCATGGCATAGAACACCCTAGTCGAACCCTATAGGCATTAGGATCCCAAATAAATCGTTCAAAACCCATAACAACACCCTTGGCATGTTTCTAAATAAAATACCATCATCAAAATTCATACGAAATTCTCTTCATATCAATAAACAACCTTTAAACTAAAATAGCATCTCATCAAGACTAACAACTCAACACAAACATATATTGTCAAATCATCAAACAATATTACAAAACCACAAACAAAACGAGGGTCAACATTCTGGTGCTTTCATTGAGAGCTTGAGACGAGGTGGTTGAAGTACTAATGGCAAAGACATCCAAGAAGACTAGGCAGGCTGCTGATGCTGCACCATCTCAACCTCCTCCTCTAAACATGGCTGAGAATGAGCCACACTTGGAGTTTGATGAGGAGGAACTGGACTCCGAAATGCTGAGAACTACTCTGGGAGTATTGCAAGATGAATTGGCCAATCTGAGGGCCAGTCAAGAAAGTGCTGTGGAGACCATGGCGCGACAGCAGCAAGAAATAGAGCACCAGCGCCAAGAGCTGAGTGAAAGACAGGCAGAGATGGACCGTCGTCAGAGGGATGCCATGGCAGCCCTCAGAGCAGCCCTCCAATTGGCTAGGAATCAGGCTGCGCCTGCCTCACAGCCTGACCAACCCCCAAATGGGCCATCTCAAAGAGGTCCCAATCCTAGCCCTCCGCTCCAGCCAATAAGCCCTCAAAGGCTGGAGCAGCCACCAATGCCTCAGGATGATGTCCCACCTAGGGACCCTGAGACGTAGCCTCCATCCCAGGCTGGTCGAGGAAATCCCCCACAACCAAGGCAGAATAGGGCTGGGCAGCAGCCCCGCAGCCCTAGTCGCCCGAGGGGTGAAGAACCGCACCCACCGAGCAGGGGGCAGCGTCCTTATAGCAACAGAAGGAACTCGGAGACAGGCTCTGCGGTCAGGGGCCCCCCACGGCATGATAATGCATGGGGACCTACCGACCAGCGCAGGCCTCCCCCTAACGCAAGGGAAGTTCCAGCCCAAGGAGGCAACCGAGGAGACAGTCGGTCCCACCATAGCCAATCGAGGTTCAGAGATGGCCACGGCTACAATGAGGCAGACTCAGGCAGATGGAACGCTGGTCGGAGGAACGAGGAGAGAGGTGGAGGCAGAAGCCCCCCACCTAGAGAAAATTGACATGCAGGACATAATGCTGGGGGGCAGCCCAGACAAAACATCGTCTTTAGCCGGCTCGGAGCCAGTGAGCGCGACGAAGAGATGACGATCTAAGGGATGTACTCAATGACCGCTGAGAACAGCACGACGAGTACATTCCCCCGGCATCAGAAGCCTCGGCAATTCCTGAGGCCGTTCAGGCCCAAATAGATGCCCTGAACCAAGCAGTGCAACAGCTGGTCGGGGGAAGAACGTCTCATATCGAGTATGACAAGAGAAGGGGCACTCCTTTCATACAAAGCATCGCAATGGCTGAAACCCCCAGTAAGTTTAAAATGCCCACACTTCCGAACTTTGACGGGTATGGTGACCCGGTATCTCATGTCAACAAATTTGAGATACAAATGGACATTCAGAAGGTGTCCGAAGACGCTCGATGCAGGATCTTCCCTGCAACACTTTCTGATGCTGCACAGGAGTGGTTCTTTAAGTTCCCTCCTGCAAGTATTGTATCTTGGGAGATGTTCGTAAATGAGTTTTACGGAAAATTCTATGCGGGTCGTGTGCACCCAACTGAGGCAAACCAGCTGGTTGAGATACGCCAGCAAGAAGGAGAACCACTGAAAGATTATGTTCAGCGTTTCATGCGAGCAACGACTGGGGCCAAAATAGTGGGAGACGAAGGCAAAATGATGGCCCTAACTGCAGGAGTTAGGCGCCATACGCCTCTTTGGAGTAGCCTCAGGAAGCATGGGGTTAAAACTACCCAAGAATTTTTGGATTGAGCTGATCGATACATCAAGCTCGAGGATGCAATTGCCAGCGAGGGAAAGACCCCAAATAAAGATAACGGGACTGAAGACCCCGCCAAAGCCGCCAATGGATCAAAGCCCAACGACAACGACAAAGGCAATGGGAATGGCAACGACAAGAATGGGGGGAAGAGGCCCCATAACGAACCCTCTACCTCCGAGAGTAAGCGCTCTAAGGGAAATCGTTATGAGCCAAGGTTCACCAACTACACCGCCCTTGTCGAGTCTCGAGCAAAGGTGTATCAGGCCACAAGTTCCAGTGTGCCTTACAAAAGACCCGCTCCCATTTGAAAGGATATTTCAGAAAGGGATACAACAAAGTTCTGTCATTTTCACAACGATTACGGACACGATACGAACGAGTAAAACCAACTGAAGGATGAAATCGACTTTCTTATTAGACAAGGACACTTGAGGAGATACGTGCGGGCCGCGGGAGCTTCCCAATGAGAGGCTCCAGGTGGCAACGAGCAGGCGCCTACGCGCCAATGCTCGCCACCTTTACAGCCTGATCCCGTGGCTGGCACCTTACTCACCATCTGCAGAGGCCCGCACCTTGCGAGAAACAGCGGAAAGGCAAGGGAACGATACGCTCGGACCCTACGTCACGACCAGGACATCGAGATGATGACTGTGGAGGATCGGGCATCAAAGAAGGCTCGAATAGAAGACGGTGCAATAACTTTCTCTGATTATGATGCCCAGCATGTCCGGTTCCCACATTCCGATCCGCTGGTCATGGATGTTCAGATAGCCAACATGATGGTGAAAAGAGTACTGGTCGATACATGAAGTTCAGTTAACATCCTGTATAAATCTTCGCTGGAACGGATGAAGTTGTCCGTCAAGGACTTGGAGCCCTGCAACCAAACAATTTATGGTTTCTCTGGTGAGGGACTCGCTCCAACAAGGTCAATCAGGCTTCCAGTAACAGCAGTTACTGCACCCGCCACTAGGACACTACTCACTACTTTTATAGTAGTTGATTGTCCTTCGGCCTATAATGTAGTAATTGGAAGGCCAATACTGGTCGACCTTCGGGCCATCACCTCTATATGGCACCTGGCCATGAAATTCCCAACAGATGCAGGGATAGGATGTGTATTGGGAAACCAGAGGGAAGCCAGGGAATGCTACAATGCCTCAATTACCAAGGCCAAGAAGTGGGTGCCAAGGAGTGTTCCTCCAAAAGATCTACAAATGGCTATCGATGTACAAGCCCAATCAGGTGATGAAGTCACCAAATAGGGTGTTGCCCAAAGTGAGGATAGAGATTTAGATCCTCGCTTTAGGGATGTTGAGGAGGATATAAGACCTGTTGAGGACCTTGAAGAGGTCCAACTCGACGAAGAACATCCAACCAGAGTTGTGAAAGTCGGCAAAAACTTAGAGACAACAACCAAATATGCACTGGTGGAATTTTTGAGGAAGAACCAGGAAGTTTTTGCATGGTCACATAAAGACATGGTTGGGATAGATCCTGCAGTCATCAGCCATGTCCTGAACGTTGACAAAAGCTTTCCACCCGTGCAACAGAAAAGGCGCCTGCTAGATAAAGATAGATCAAAAGTCTTAAAGGAAGAAGTTGAAAGATTGAAGGAGAATGGGTTCATTAGGGTGGCATTTTATCCATCGTGGGTCTCTAATCCAGTACTGGTTCCCAAGAAAAATGGCAAATGGCGAACCTGTGTGGATTTCACAGACCTTAATAAAGCCTGTCCTAAAGATTGCTTCTCACTCCCAAGGATCGACCAGCTGGTCGATGCAACTGTAGGCATACTTAGGGTACAATCAGATTAGTATGCATCCCTCTGACGAGGATCACACTAGCTTTCAGACCGATACAAGGCTATACTGTTACAAAGTAATGCCCTTCAGATTGAAAAACGCTGGTGCGACTTACAAGAGTGTAAACATGGAGGTGTACGTTGATGACATGCTGGTGAAGTCAAAAAAGGCAGAAGGACATGTGAAGGATTTACAAGAGTGTTTCAATGTTCTGAACAAATATCAAATGAAGCTAAATCCTCTCAAATGTTCCTTCGGAGTAGGATCAGGGAAGTTCTTGGGGTTCATCGTCAATTCGAGAGGAATTGAGGCTAATCCCAAAAAGATCAAGGCCCTGATCGATATGAAATCGCCAGTAAAGATCAAAGATGTGCAAAGTTTGACTGGAAGGATTGTCGCGCTCAGTAGATTTATTTCAAAATCAACAGATAAGTGCGTCCCTTTCTTTAATCTACTTAGGGGCAACAAGAAGTTCGAGTGGACTGAAGACTGCGAACAGGCTTTCGAAGCCTTAAAAGCCCACATGGCGCAGCCTCCCATCTTATCAAAGCCTGTAGATGGGGAAACTTTGTTCATATACCTGGCGATCACCGAATATGCTGCTAGTGCGGTGTTAGTGAGAGAAGAAGAAAGCGTACAAAAGGCGGTGTATTATGTGAGCAAGAGGTTAATCGGAGTCGAATTGAGATATCCTCCCATTGAAAGATTAGCCTATTGCCTAATTTTGACCTCAAGGAAGTTACGTCCTTACTTCCAAGCCCATCCAATCATAGTCTTGACTGACCAACCCCTTTGACAAGTTTTGCAAAAGCCAGAGGCTACTGGTCGTTTGTTGAAATGGGCAGTCGAACTTGGGCAGTTTGATATAACGTACTCACCGCAAGCAACAATAAAAGGACAAGTCTTGGATGATTTCATTGCTGAATTCACTGAACTCCCAAACAGCGAGCAGGGTGAAACGCCTAGTGCGCCTGAGCCTCAAGTTGAAGCTCTTTCGTGGAAACTATTCACAAACGGATCATCCAACGAATCTCACGCAGGAGCAGGAGTGATATTGATAACGCCAGAAGGGCATCGATTTCACTGTGCAATTAGGTTTGATTTCACCGCTTTGAACAACGAAGCTGAGTATGAAGCCCTACTCGCTGGGTTAAGGTTAGCCAAAGACATGAACATAAAAGTGCTGGATATTTACAGTGATTCACAGCTGGTAGTGAATCAGGCCTTAGGGGAGTATCAAGCACGAGGCCTAAAAATGGTGGCTTATCTGAACAAAACAAAAGATCTGTTGGCACAATTTGAAAAATATACCCTCCAACAAATACCTCGAGATCATAATTCAAACGCAGATGCCTTAGCCAAACTCGCGAGTGCAAAAGATGCTGACACTTTAAATATAGTGCCAGTTGAGCGGCTACGCGCGCCAAGCATACGAGCAGATGAAACCAATATGGAGGTCTGGTTAGCAGATACATGGATGGCATCATACTTGGGGTATCTCACGAGCGGTATACTACCAGCAGATAGAAACAAAGTTAGGACCCTTCAGAGACAGGCTGCTAGGTATATCCTGGTCGATGGTATTCTATACCGAAGAGGATACTCAATGCCACTGCTCAGGTGTGTTACACCAGAAAAGGCTAAAGAGCTGATGAAGGAAGTACATGAAGGTTTCTGTGGAGACCACGCTGGGGGGCAGAGCTTATCAAAGAAGATTCTAAGGCAGGGTTATTTCTGGCCGACAATGAACAAAGACTCGATGGAGTTTGTGCGAAAATGTGATAACTGTCAGAGGTTTTCCAAGATCCCACGGGCAGCTCCTAATGAGTTAAAGCAAATGCAAAGTCCATGGCCCTTCGCAGTATGGGGTATAGATTTAATCGGGTCCTTGCCGACAGGAAAAGGTGGGGTGAAATACGCAGTGGTGGTTGTCGACTACTTCACCAAATGGGCCGAGGTTGAGCCACTCGCAACCATAATGACAAAGAAAGTACTTGATTTTTTCATCAAAAGCATTGTTTGTCGATATGGATTTCCAAGAAAGATTGTCTCGGACAATGGCACCCAGTTTGATAGTGACGTGTTCACAGACTTTTGCTAAAGACATGGCATCATCAAGAGCTTTTCTTCAGTTGCTCATCCACAAGCAAATGGGCAAGTCGAAGCAGTAAATAAGACATTGAAAGATACCCTGAAGAAAAGGCTCAAGGAAGCTAAAGGAGCATGGCCAGAGCAGCTGCTTGAAGTCCTCTAGTCGTATAGAACTTCTCACCGAACAGCAACAGGTCATACCCCATTTTCCTTAGCATACGGGTATGAAGCTATGTTGCCTGTCGAGTTAGATCTGCACTCGCATCGCAGAATCACATACGACCAAGACCAAAATAGCCAACTGTTGATGGAGTTCCTAGACCTGATCGAGGAGAAACGAGAGAAAGCCCAACTTCGAGTAGCTGCGTACCAGCAAAAAGTCGCTCGATATTTTAACTCCAAAGTAAAAGAAAGAAAGTTCAGCGTCAGAGACTTAGTACTTCGAAGAGTTTTCTTAAACACCCGCGACCAAGTTGCTGGAGTACTCGGACCAAACTGGGAAGGACCTTACCAGGTTGAAGAAGTCCTTCATCCAGGCACTTACAAACTTGCACGCTTAAATGGAGATCTCGTTCTGCGTTATTGGAATGGAGAACACTTGTGCAAGTATTATCAGTAAACAGTCCTTCTTAAAGGACTGGCTTGTATTAATTTTTACTTTTTACAAGTTTTGAAAAAGGGTTAGTCATGTTATATGGCTAATCGCTTATAAGTGTAAGATCTTTCAAAGATCACTCGTAAAGACATGTTTAGTCCATTTAAATACGAGAATTATAAGGGACTGTGCGCAGCCAGTCATTCTTGCCAAACTTTGTAATTTTTTTACAAGTATTTGTTCATTACGTGTGTTGTTTTGCTGTATTATAAGTTTTACATTTATATCGAGCAGTAATGTTCGTACAGGTTGTGGTCAAGGCAAGTGACCAAGGACCTAAAGCTCCTCGATCACTTGGGGGGCATATAAGGTACATAGAAAGCAAAGCGTACCAAGAGGTATGTAAACAGATGAGCAAAATAAGTGAAAGCATGCTACGGTACTTAGAGTATTTTTCAAAATTTATATTTTGTTAAATCAAGCCAAAGTACTATGCTAAGTTCGGTCATGCGAACATATGTTATAATAAAGCAAAAATATTATAATATCAAAGGAATCCTTTTACACCGCGAGCAGTACTGCTCAGATGTAAATGTTAAGTTAAAAGGAAAAGCTGCCCATGCAGCAATAAGAAAATAAATATTGTCTTAACATCATGACCTATGGGTCATGTAAGGAAAAGAAAATAAAATAAGTAAAAAACAAGCTAAGCAGCAGCATGAGGATCTTGGGGAGCATTTTGGTTAACCGCGCCTTCTGCAGCTTCCCCCCCATCCATCCCTGTGGCCAGCGAAATCTCAAGGGAGGCAGGAACTCTGGCCCTTTCTTCAGCAGCCAGTCAAGCAGCACAGCGAGCCAACTCAGCTTTCCTGGCATCCTCTCGAAGGTAGCCAAAACTGGCACTTTGATCGTGCTTCCAGAAGTCATAGAAACATCAAAGTGTCGCATTCTTGTACCTTTCCAGGTCCTTGGCGTTCGTGAGCTTGAGTTGCTCCACTTGGCTTTTGAGGATGGCAATGCTCCTATCCTTCGCAAGACTTTCCTCCTGGAGTTTTTTGACTTCGCGCCAGTGGATTCGTCTGGCCTCCTGGTATTCCTCTCTCTGTTTTCTAGCACTTTCCAAAGAGGCCTGTTTCTCCACCAGATCCGCAGCCAAAGAATCCTTCTGCTGGGTCACCACCTCCAGCTCTCTCGCGTGCCTTGCCTCCGCAGCTTGAAGCTCCTCCATTAGCTTCGACTCCCTAGCATGGGACTGCTCGACGCTTGCACCCGCGTGGCCGCGAGCAGCCGTCATGGTTAGCATTGCCTGCAATCAAAGAATAAGAGTTAGACTGACTTCAAAAAGGAAAATCAAGACCATGAGCACAAAAGAGAAGGAAGATTACTTACACTGGCCACTTCATTGAGGGCTCTATTGAGGATCTGGTCGACCCCCATTGTTTATGCTTCAGCCATGGCTTCTTTGCAGTGGTCATGCTTAAGAATGTGAGCAAGGAAATCCTTGGCCGACCTTAGGGCGCGACCCGATAGTTTAGCCCCAGGGGGAACATCCTCAGCTTGTTGAGTCTGTTCGGTAGGGGCCGGAGGTGAAGGAGTCATGGTAGCAGAAGCAGGTGGAGGCAGAATTTCTTGCTCATGAGGAGCAGGAGGCTGGACAGAAGTTTGACCAGAGGGCCCATCCTTCGAAGGATCGGTGGCTCGGTTCCTCTTAGCCGAAGGCATCTGACTGGGCTCTTGTCATGTTTCCTGGTCAATTTCTTCTTTCGGACCAAGGGAACTTCTTCTTCCTCCTGAGTGTTGTAGATATCGAAGACATTTGCAGAAGCCATTTTTGCAAAAGAGATAAACATGCGGATAGTAAGCCAAAAATAGATGACAAGTTATGTTGTATCAGAAAAGAAATAAAGAAAATTACAAAGTCAAATACCCGAGCTATTACTACTGGTCGCTATACTATTGACTCTACTAGTCATACACTCACTCTCTGGCATGAAGAAGTCTGACCCTAGGTTTGGAGCATATGTAAAATTTCCGTCCCCGTCGAATAAATGACAGGGAATTGGCAAGTTATCTAAGAGTGAAATAACTATACCATTTTCGTCAGAGGACTCGTCTAAGTCTATGACAGGCTTGGTTGCCTTTTGTTTTCCCTTTCCTTGGGGGGCAGAAGACCTTTCTGCTGGGGGAGTGCCAATGGGTTCCCTGATTGTAACCCCAGTCGGTCTCCGTCGAGGAGGAGACGCTGGTGGTTGCTGCTCGAGATTTTCCTCGGCAGTGGCACTTCCTGCCGCAGGTTCCCTCACATCCTGGTGAGGGGCCGGGAGGCCAACTAGCCTCAAGTTGGCCTCGGTGACCAGAGATTTGACGCTCTTCTCAACATCCGTCATGCTGGCCAACATGGCAGACCTCAACACCATGTCTGGTGTTGGGTCTGGTCGTAACCATGGGCCTAAAAAACACAAGAAGTTTCAGAAAAATGCAAGGAAAATTTCTAAGTAAAAACAACGACCAGTGGAAAAAGATTTTTACCTCTTCGAGTGAAGGCCAGGTTATTCGCGATTATGTCAGGCGTGAGGAAATACTCCTGACTGTATTTCCCCACGTTTGAAATGTGGGTTGTGTCAGTCTTGAAGGTTCAGTTGGTCTCCTGGTGACAAAAGTGAAAGAACCCTGTACCAGATTGTTGGGGGTTGGACTTAAGGTCAAAAAGGTAATTGACCTCGTGGGGGGTAGGCTCTGGCCATTTCTTGTGGTTATAAAGGATATAGAGTGCAACAAGCATTCTATATCCATTTGGTGTAATTTGAAAGGGGGTGACTCCAAAATAGTTCGCCACCCCCTGGAAGAATGGATGGAGAGGAAAGGTAGCCCCAGCCTCTATGTGATATCTCAACCAGGCGCTGTAAACGCCTCCAGGAAAATTCGTTAGCTCATCCGCAGTAGGAATATTGAGGGTTACCCCAGAAAGGCCATACTTTCTGAAGTAGTTGGCTAGCATCCTAGGGGTTACTTGGCTGAGTGGGGAAAGATACCACTCGACGTCGGGAAGAACTGAATACCGAGGATGGGCCCTAACTTGGATGTGAGGGTCAGGAACAATATTTTCTCGACCACTGGTCGAAGGAACCCTAGCCTACGAGTCAGGCCGGGCTGGAGGATTTGAAGGGTTTTCAAGATTTTTCTTCTTTTGGGCGGTGGACTTAACATGACCCATTCTAACTAGAGTTGGTTGAGGTCTGGGAGGAGAAATTCTGGAGAAAGGAATCTTATGAATGCACTGGGCTGGCTGTTCTTCGCCCTCGAGCAGCTGCACAAGTAGGTCGTCGTCTATCAGCCTCTCACCTCCCCACAAATCTGGCATTAAAAGCTGCGAACAGAAAAAGGGGGAGGTGAGGATGAAGAGCCTAAAAAGTTGGTTAGAATAACGCTGCTCGTGTATAAAAGTCTAACTTTTATACAACAACATTCTAACGAAAACTAAATTTTTCATACGAACAGTTTGAAAAACATATCAAAAAGTGAAAGTAAAAAGTTTTTTCTGAAAAAGCTTTTTCAACTTCAGTAAGGGCGGGAAAAACCCAGTTTTTCAACTAGCCTAAAAATCAAATTTTTACTTCGATTTTACGTCCTAAATTTATGATCTCGACTATCAAACTGATTCATAACCCCTAAAAGGCAAATATACACTACCATATCTAGCATCACTCGACAAATGCCCTATTTTCATGCATCTCTACCCAAGAACACAGAGCAGTATCAGAACCTAAAAAGCTAGCTTAAAGCGGCATGCACAACAAAGTAAAGGGTGCAAAAGTTCTGAAGCTTACCTAAACGAAGATTGTGAAGTCCTGGAGAAATTTCGAGTGTAGGTGTGCGAACAGCAGATTCCTGGAACGACGAAGGATGGTCTTCAAAGAAATTCTAGGTTCTGACTTGGGGGTTCTTGGAAGAGTTCTTGACAGAAAAATAACTTGTAAAAAGTGAAAAGGAAATTCTGGAAGTTATATATATTGTCTGAGATATGGAAAAAAGAGGTAATCATAAGTTCCCTTTTTTCGAAGCGTGGGGAAGAGTGATAACTGTCATAGGTTTGCTTGGGAACCAAAAAGGTATGATTGGACGTGGGTAGGTCACTTTTTCCGAGAAGGCACGAACTACTTTGACAGATTTGGTGGGGTAATCGAAGGGTCATTTTCCTAAAAGTTTATTTATTGCTGGTCGTAATAAATAAAATTGGGGGGCAAATGTTGTAACGCCCTACTTTCTTAGAGCCGTTACTAAGCGAGTTTAAAAACGTGCTTCCAACTCGCTAATCGAGGTTTTAGGTCAAACAGTGTAGTTAAGCCATAAACAAATGAAAAACTTTAGAAATAATAATTTCCATAGAAAATCATAAAAGCTTTACACTTAGGATCCCAAAATACAGTTTAGAAATATTTACAACATATAAACTGAACCAAGTCGACTAAACGACAAAATCTAGGTTTATTTACAAGCATCTCCCAAAATTCTCTAGCTGTGGCAGCCAGGCTGGCCAAACATGTACATGCCGCCTCACGCCTGCTGTACTCATGGTTGGTTGACCTTCTCTTTACCCTTACCACCACAGAGCATCTATGAGCCGAAGCCCAGCAAGAGAACCCACAAACAGATAACATATGCAACACATATAACAAACATATAAACAGGCCACCAGTGGGCTAAACACATACGACCTAGCTGTCCCAGGCGTTTACCAAGCCCTGGGTTCACGGACCATGTCGTGAGGATATCCCAGGTATCCTTTTAGGGACTCGCCTTGGAAACTCGCACTCCATGTGCTCAACGCTGCTCCCGGCCCTTTGCCGTTCTCGGCCTTGCACTCAACGTGCCCAACGCCGTTCCCGGCTCTTCGCCGTTCTCGGCCTACACCGTTCCCGGCTCTTGTTGATCATTCACATGATATCATACATAGCATAACAAGCAAGTACATAATTCTAGCATAATCAGTTAAAGGGCTACGCCCCGCAGTTCTAACATATTGGGCTCAGCCCTGCATACCAATTCTATTCAAACACATTGGGCTCAGCCCTGCACACAAGCTCTATGGGAACAAGGGTTTTCTTACCAGAGTCCCGAGCTTTCCGAGCACCGATGTCCCGAGCACAGTCCTCTAACTTGAGCCTCTCCGAATCCCTAGTCACAACATATTAACAATATCCATCCATCAAATTCTAATCCAATAAATAACTCCGAGTCATAACCCTAACCTCCAGAACCTTGAATTCTATCAATCCGGGTGATAAAATCCATCCCGAGCCTTAGCCATTAAGTTCCTAAGCCTATACACCCTAAAGAGCTGTGGCTAGCCTCAAAACAGAGGCTAGCACACCCCTGCAACACACACGGGCCTCGACGCACACACCAAGCGCTGCGGCGCACATGAACTCCTCGGCCACCCCCAGCCGCGCGCGCACACGGGCCGCGGCCCTCACCTCCGAACCCAGAATTTTCTTCTTCTTCCCAGCATTTTCCTCAAGCTAACTCACCCAAAACTCATCTACCAAACCCAAGTAATTAACATATATATCCCAGCTCAATGTCAACATCAAAACCCCACCAAAAGCTGCTCCAAAACCCAACTAAAGTACCCAAACACAGATCAAACTTAACTAACATGCATATTCTAACAAACCAGCAACAATTCTCAACATAATCCCCATAATTAGAGCTTACCTTGCTGAATTAAGCTTCAGAACCAGTTCCCTATGCTTCAATTTTCACTTCAAGCTCCCTTAAATTCCCCAGCTGAAATCCCTTAGCTTTAAGTTAGATTCCCTTAAGTTTCCCTTTGAGTTTGCCTTAGAGAGTGAGAGAGAGAAGAAGATAAAAGCTATCTCAGTTAAGAAAGGATTTGTATGTCGGTTTCCCCAAAGTTCTAAGTAATTCCTCCTTTTTGTTTTATCCAGCTTAAGTCTATGTGGTTACCTCAAGGCTCAGGGTACCAAAACGTCCCCGAGGGCAAAATGGTAAATTTCCCCAATATTCCCGCCTAGACATTCTATCCTCAAATATATCTCCAAATATTTATTTTCATAACCCGATAATCCCATAACACACCTAGTACCCAAATTACCCCTCGACTCGCCCCGAGTCGGAATCTCAACCCCGTTGTGACTCTCTGGCTAACTTCTCACTAGGACTGTCTCGGACCGTGCTGCACAGACATATCACATGTGTATAACATTTATCACATTTATACCCCTAATATCCAGACGGGGTCCACATGCACATTTAACTCAACTAAACATGCATCATAACCATATATTCACATAAATCCACATATAAACATATTAAATCATTTATTGCCCTCCAGGCACACTAATTAAGGCCCTAAGCCCGATTAGCAAATTCGGGTCGTTACAAATGTTATCCAAAAAGCAGGTGTGGATGACGTGGCAAACATTTTTAACACGTGGCTGACACCTGGCAGAGGTTCTGTTCGACCATCGACCAAGGAGATTCCCCTGACACATCATTTGGGTTTTATATACGACCAGCTTGGTCGTGTACTCCGTATATTTTGAGATAATCTTGTACAATTGTAATCATATCCGAGATTATCTCCCATGATACCTGATTATCCGATTAGTTAGGAAAAAATATCTGTAACTAATTCATGTAACCCTCCTTGAGCCTATAAATAGAGAGAAATAACTCAAGGGAGGGACTTTTGGTTGATTTTGGTTTATGCTTTAGAAGAGAATTTTAGCTATTATCTTTCGGTTGTATTACTCATCCCTCTAAGGCTTGTGAAACTCGAAGAACCCTAGTTCTTTGATCACTCCTTTGAGAATCAAGATCAATAATAGCTTAAGTGGATGTAGGTCATTACCAATTCGTGGGGCCGAACCACTATAATTTGTTGTGTCGTTTATCTTTCTTTCCATTAGATTTTTTTCAATAGTTTCTATCACATCAAGCATTTGACTCCGTGTCAGTTGACCAAAACGAGGGTCAACAAATACTATTAGATGATAATTAATATTATCATTTCAGTAATTATATCGCTCTTGCTATGCACTAAGGTTAATATTGTATATTTTAGCAAGTTAGTGATTAACTCAATTACGATCCTTGGATAGGATTAAAGATTATGAGATAAGATTGGGGGATAGCTCTTGTTGAGCAATCTTATTTATCTAAGAACCTGAGGTAAGTAGTTCTCACCTTATGTGAAATACTAGCTCATATGTTTAAAATTCTTGATCTTGTGACTGCATATGAATTGCTTGATTTTTATGTGCCTTGGATATGACTATGAATTGACTTTATGAATATGCATGGATTGTCTGATTATATTGTCTATGAGATTACGAATGGTTGACTATATGCCTAAGCTTGTATTATATTTATGAAGAATAAATATCAATTTTGCGCTCGAACTATGACCATTGTATGATCGTGCCCCCTGAATGATTCACAATGTTCAAAATTCCCCCCGAACTATACATGCTACTGAAATATGAGACTTTTGTTAGATTTAGTCATAGGTGGCTAACATATTGATGATGTGGCATTTTGTCTGTTGATGTGGCAGTGTCATTGTAACATCCCGTAAAAATCTCTTAATATAATTTTCGGAAAAACATAACCATTTTCTAAAATAAAGTAACCGAAAATCCATATAAAAAAACTTTTCAAAACATGCAAGAGTTCGGAAGTATACGCATACTTAAAAGTAAATTACAGTGTCATAATTTCAAAACATTCAACAAGTCCAAAATAATTTCTTAGTTATCATATGGATTCTAGTCCCCCAAAACATAAATTCCCAAACGGTCGGTCCACATGTATATCCTCGCAAATAAAATACAGCGCTCACTGATCTACTTTGCCTTTGAGCTTACCTACGACACGAAACAACTAGGTAAGTGAAACGCTTAGTAAGAACAACTTAACAAACATAACCACATAACAGAGCAAGAACTTAACTAACTGTAACTAGGCAGATAATCAACCAAGAATATGATTATGATGAAACTGAACCCTAACATACAATTTAAGAGCGTGCGAATGTCCTGGAAAACTTATGGTCATGCCTCATAACCAAAATTCATATCCTGAAAGTACACCTGCACGCAGAAAATCCCAGAGCATACATATAGTCTTAACTGGTAGCATACATACATACTTACTTAGTCATATCATAACATACATACTTACTTAGTCATTCGTATCTTAACATACATACTTACTTAAGGCTCCCAAGGAACCTTCAACATAGCTTAACATATCTTAGCATAGCGTAACATAACTTAACATATCTTAGCATAGCTTAACATATCTTAGTACATCTTAACACATATTTCCATAGCGTCGACGGGTTTAAACTAGTTACATTGGTTTCCCAGACTCCAAGAAGAATTCGACATACTTTCTTAGTCATAGAGATTTATTATGGAATTAACTTACTTACGTGTCACGGGTTTAACCGGACTCTTATGTCACGGGTGTTAAGCCAGACTTCTTACATATTGCGGTGGCCAACCGACCTTAGTCACAAAGTCAACGGTCCGGTTTCTCACTTAGTTCCCTGGTGGCTAGCCGGAGTTCATAGTTGTCACGGTAGCTAGCTGGACTCGGAATCAACTTACTTATGTGTCTTGGAGTTTAATCAGACTCTTATGTCATGGGTGTTAAGCCAAACTTCTTACATATTGCGGTGGCCAACCGAACTTAGTCACATATTCATCGGTGGCAAACCAGTTTCTCACTTAGTTCCTCAGTGGCTAGCCAAAGTTCATAGTCATCGCGGTAGCTAGCCGAACTGCTTACCTTAGTCAGGAGTATGCGAACCCTCTAGGACCACGGTCTTGAGTAGACCTTCTAAGACTAGTTCAAATTATTAGCTTATAACTTAGTTATTTAAACTAGTCAGTAACGTTTTGTAGCCAAACATATCATAAGTTGTCTTACCCGGATTCCTTAGCACTTGCTTGTGGAAACCTTCTACCCAGAAGCGAGCTTTCACGCTTAGATAACACTGTAGTGAAACCACATAGTGACTCAGATTAAACTATGGCATATTCTTATAGTTAATAGTCCACAATAACTACATTCAACAAAGTTCTCTTAGAGGCTCTATACTGACATTTCTCTTATACATTTTACAGTGTCTAAGAACAAATTCCGCTTTAAATCAAATCACGGTTTCCTGAGAAAAATTATCCTTACCGCAACATGCTCTCCGTGCTATGCATTTTAATATTCTATCTCTACAAGACTCTCTCAATCGTATTACCCGTATTTCGTTACTTATAAAAGAAGTTTTAAACAACTCTTAATTTTAGAAAACTACCCACTTTCTACTCAAGTACAGAGTTTACCATTTTCCATTCTTTACCTAAAAATACCACGTTTCGACCTTTTACAAATTATTATCTGTTAACAATAATACTTTTTGATTTACAGTTTTATTAAAACCTAACTCCCATTTTTACCATATTTAAATCCATAACCTAGGATCTCTATTACGTCATTTTCGAAAAGAAAGGGAAATTGGACCCCGAGTTTAGAAAATGGTAAAAAAAATGAATTCTCAATAACCTTAACCTAGTTTAGGATTTGTTAGATATCCAAAATTTAGCTATATTTGAAAACAACTTTCATTTCCAATTCTGAACCTAACTTTTTCACTATTCATTTAACGTGATAAAAATTCTGCTTTTAAGCTAATATTCAATGTTAGGTTCTATAACCACAACCCTTTAAAATTCTGTTCACGTATTATGCTTCCTAATGATGGGAACTAGGGGAAAGCTCATGTCAAAAATTTCATTTAGGTTAGGAGAACTAACCTCCCAGAACTCGTTTTTTTTGTTAAGGTTTGAAATTACTATTTTCTCCATTTTTAGGTAACTTAGAAAAATTACTACTCTTAAACCTTGACATATTTTAATCTAAAATTTTACCAGGGAATTAGTACCTTTCTTAAAAAACTTCTCACCAAGTTTCATAATTTTTTGGGAAGAGAAAACCCATTAAACCATTTAAAGAAATCTGGGTAGTGCCTGCTGCCCAGGAGATTTTCTAAGATTTTTAGGGTTATTTGAAAAATTATTTCTCTTACAACATAGCCCAGTTTTTCCTATAATTTTACTAGGATATTTAACCTTATCTAATTTAGTTTCTCTCAAAATTTCATAATTTTTAGGATAGGGGAACCCATTAAAAATGTAAGATAATTTGGATAGTGTTTGCTGCCCAGAATTTCGTTTTCAGATTATTAGGGAAAACTTTTAAAAACCATTACACTTTAACCATTTTGCATTTTCATCTAAAATTGTTCTGTGGTCCTTATACATATTTAGACTAACAGTTTACCAAATTTCATGGCTTTTGGCTTAATAAAACGTTTTCAATATTCAAAACAATCTGGGCAGTGCATGCTGCCCAGAAATTTTACAGATTGCATCAAGATGCCAAAAAGTTCATAACTTCAGTTTAAAAACCCTTTTTTTAAAATTTTCAAAAGCCTAAACTCAAGTACTCATATATAGCTATGTAAAAATAACAATTATTTCCGTAAACAGAGGTAGTAGGGTACGATCTGACTCGTTGGATGTCAGACCACGAAAACTTGGCAGCATGCATTTCTACACATTCTAGCAAAAATAAATACAACTAGCAAAACCCTAGCCACATGCATGCATGAAAATCAACAGATCAACCAATCTAACCCTCACGCATAAAATAAACTTCAAAAACCAACAGAACAACCTATACAACCAGATCTATCATCAATAACCAAAAACAACTCAAAACCAACCAAGAATCTACCTTTGATGGTTCTAGCTTGGAGATAAGGTTCCCTTAGCCTTTCAAACTTCCTCCTTGTATTCTATACACTCAAACCAAGCCCCAAGTTTCCAGATGCAGATTTAAAAAAATAATAATGTTAGTGTAGAAGATGGAGATGAGTGAAAAATTGCCAAAACTCTAAAATCTTTACCTTTGTTCTCACTAAAACATCAACAAGCTTTAAATCTTTGAGATCCTCCTAGAGCCACCACCCTTGAACCCTAGAATAAAAGATCCATGCCATGCATGTCCATTAGAATCACATGCATGCATAATAAAACCCCTTAGGATTT
Organism: Humulus lupulus; assembly: GCF_963169125.1. Classification (NCBI taxonomy): domain Eukaryota; kingdom Viridiplantae; phylum Streptophyta; class Magnoliopsida; order Rosales; family Cannabaceae; genus Humulus; species Humulus lupulus. The sequence goes on along the minus strand of NC_084801.1, from coordinate 44,987,790 downwards.
CGGGTTTGAAAGAAAAAGAGAAGGAAAGAATATACTAGGTTCGAAACTTACACTTGCCTAGTGTGCTCTTGAGTTTTCTTCATTCCTTCAATGGAGAGCGAGAGCTCTTGCTCCTTGGAGAGAAAAATGGTGGAAAATGGGAGGGAAGAGGGACCTCTCAGTTTTGGGGAGGGGAACAAAAAGAGTTTCTCTTTTTGTTTTCTTGAGAAAAAAGAAGGAAATAAAAAAATGATTGGTGTGTAAGAGGAATTATTGGAGTTAAGCCATGAGTGGGTGAGGCTCTTACACTTCCTAGGGTAGGTGTCCTATGCTCTTGAGAGCCCTAGGCACAGCCTTGACCCCCCCCCCCTTTTCTCTCTCCTCCCTTGGAAAAGACTAAAATGCCCTTACCCCTTTTAACTCATTTCTAATGCACTCAAGGGCCCTTTGGTAATTTCACTCTCCAAATTTAAACAAAATTTTACCCTATAGTATTTAAATATCACCAAGCCTTATTAATTAATTTAATGTGACCCAAAATAAAAATTTTCACATAACACATAATTTTGGTAATTTTACTCAAATTGACCAAAATGCCCTTAGAGGCTTAGGAAAGAATTTCTCATTCTTAAGCCTGGCTGATTGCGATTCAAACCTCAATAAATTTTTCTTAACTTAATGGCTCGACAATAAAGTCCCACGACCAAACAAAATTAATATTTTCGTGCCATAGTATAACCTATTTAATTAATCCGAGATTTTTATCCGATTAGGGTTTTTGTCCCGGTCCACGATCAAAGGTCTCGGTTTATAAAAAATATCGTACTTACCACAGCATGGCTAGCATTCAAACATCACAAATTCTTGTAACATAAAATGTTCCCCCTGAAATAATACATAATACAGGGAATTAAGATACTCGAACTAGGGTTTACCTAGTGCCCTAAACGCGGGGCGTTACAATACCTACAATTTATACAAGTTTCGTCGTCGAAACTTAGAACAATTGTGGGTATAATTCTCTCATCCGGTGTTTTGGTAACCATGTTGCTTCTTCTACCCCATGGTTACACCACTGCACCTTAACCAAGGGTATAGTCTTATTACACATCACCTTATCCTTACGATCCAGAATCCTCACCGGTTTCTCCTCGTAACACAGTTTCAGATCCTCCTCACAATCTTCTTTGGGATCTTCTTATGGTTCAGCTTCGGCCTCCATGACCTCTCCAGGGTTCTGATCTGCCGCAACCCTATCCTCAGGTTGGGCTCCTGTAGGTATTGGAAAATCCCACACCACTAGTTGTGCCCATCGATCACCCTCTGTCGCGTTATGAATGCAATGCACTATCAGACGCTCATGATACTTTGCATACCCTGTCGATACGTCATCAAAAGGGCCAAATGAAAGCTCAATGGATGCCTGAAACTCTGGACGGTCTTAGATGCCTTATCTGAAACTATCGAAAAGCCTCGTCTCACTGGTAGAAGTTGGCCAACCTCACCATGAAGCTCGGAGGAATTTCCATATCCTCGAAAATGATTGCCAGTGAATGAGTCCAAGACTAGACGTCATATGAGTTGTCGGCTTCCCCAGTAAATACGCAGAGACAGGCGCTATGGAATCCTTGATAGAATTGAAGTTTTTAGCGTAAGGAATATACTATAGGTGGGTCCTCTAGGATGGGGTTATCAACATCGGGTTGCCCAGCCATGTAACCTATAATTTATAAAATTCAAGCAGGTAAACACATAGAAATCACATGAATGAAACTTAAGACATTACTTACAATGAGTGGTGATCTATCTTTGTGAATGTACATGTGGGTTTTTCTACAGAACCAGTTTAGCCTGGTGCTCTGATACAACCTGTAACGTCCTGTAAAAATCTCTTAATATAATTTGCGAAAAAACATAACCATTTTCTAAAATAAGGTAACCAAAAATCCATATAAAAAAAACTTTTCAAAACATGCAAGAGTTCGGAAGTATGCACATACTTAAAAGTAAATTACAATGTCATACTTGTAAAACATTCAACAATCCCAAAATAATTTCTTAGTTATCATATGGGTTCTAGTCCCCCAAAACATAAATTCCCAAAAGTTCGGTCCACATGTACATCATCGCAGATAAACTACAGCGCTCACTTATCCACTTTGCCTTTGAGCTTACCTACATCACGAAACACTAGGTAAGTGAAACACTTAGTAAGAATAACTTAACATCATAACCACATAACATAGCAAGAACTTAACTAACTGTAACTAGGTAGATAATCAACCAAGAATAGGATTATGATGAAACCTGTAATGCCCCAAATTTCCTAATAAGGTTTAGGACCTTGATTAGGAGGTCGAGAGGGCCATAATTGATTTATTATGGTATTTAATGATTATATGCATGTTTATGTGAATTATATTATTATATGATGGTGAATGCATGCATATGGGTTCATATTTTAATTGCAAGGGCATTTTGGTAATTTGGCCGTTGAGGGCGTGATTGTGTATTTTCATGCATATGGGTGAAATATAAATAATACCACATTATATGTGGATTGGTTCGAGCCATTCGGCATGAGACGATCATGGAATGCAAGTTTTTGGTCTAGTCATAACGGGATTAAGTTCGGGGCTCGGAGTGAGTCTCGGGGTAATTTGGTGATTAGAACGTTGCCGGGAATTAAAGGGTAACAGGATATGAATTATTGGAGTTTGAGAATATTGAGAATAATGGGAATTGGAGGGTGTTAATTATAATTAACGAGATAGGCGGGAAATGATGATTTTACCCTTGGGAGTCTCTAGAAGCCTTTATTTGACCTAGGGGAAAAATAGTCTTTTTACCCCTAAGATATATATATATCAGCCCTTTGAGTTTAGAAGGTTGTGGAATTGTTAAAAAACAGAGCATCATCATCCTCGTCTTTCTTTCTCTCCCGTACCTATTCCTCCTCCTTCTTCCTTTTGATTTTTGAGAGCCAATTTGAGGTAGCAAGCTAGGAGAGCAAGGCTTGAGGGTTTAGGACCTTGGTTCAATCATTGAAGGATATCTAAATCAAGCTTGAGGTAAGGAATTCATCCATGGAAACAAGCCATACTCTGTTTTTCCTTTTGGTTTTTCAGTTGAGAATTTGATGTGGATGGTTGGGAATTAAGGGATGTTTTTGTGTTAAGTTGATTGGGTTTTGATGAGGGTGTGATGTAGATGAAGTTTAGGGGTTGAATTGGATGTTTGGGTGATGTTTGGGATTGATTTGGAGGGTTGGTTTTAAGATAAATCGCAAGGAAGAAGAACCAGAAAGTTTCTGGTCTGTAATTGGCGCAGCAGCGCTAGGGAGGGCAAAGAGCAGGGCTCTCTGACTTGGAAATAGCGCAGCAACGCCATTTAATAGGGCTGCAGTGCTGGTCCATTTTTCAGTAAACCTATTTTAGGGCTCGGAATGATCTTTAAGGCTCGGGGTTTGGTTACTTTGCCCCGTTTGAGTATATTAAGATTCCCGAGAGTGCGGGATGGATCCCGGGAGTGTGGTTTTAGATTATAAACCTTTTTATGATTTATTTTATTGATGGGATTCCATATTTGGTTATGACTAGGTGACCGATAAAGGATCAAAGGGTTGATCGTTCTCAAGGGTCGTTCTTTTACTAATTCTTGCTTGAACCCAAGGTAAGAAAACTGCACCCCATATGTGACATGCATGGTTATGTTTGATGCATGTTGGATGTTTAAATGTAAACATTGATAGAATATTGAATGCTTAGCAATCTTGTTCATTTGCATATGGTTATTATTGAGGCATGCTGGATGATTAAGTGTGATGCATGTGATGCACGAGAAACATGTGATTAGGGCATGCCGTGAATATTGATTGTGAGATTGATCAGAGCTTGAGTCTCTGTGTTTGTGCATGATCATAATTATGCTAGCAACCATTAAGTAAGCATGCCGAATGCCTACGTTAGAATGTTCGACATATGACATGTGATTGGTGGCAATGCTTACTTGTGCATGGTACTGACTCATTAGACAGAATTGGCACCTGTGTTAGTATCAACTGTGAAGCTGTGACTCATTAGTCAGGTTTGGCAGTGGTACTGGGCACTGGCCACACAGTGCTGACTCATAAGTCAGGACGGCCTTAGCGTGTTCCACATAAGCTAACAAAGATTAGATCTAATCGACATCTGCATTGAATGACTCAAATGAGCATTAATGCTGGACTAACCTCAAGTTCGATGAATATTAAAAAAGCGCTTGTCTAGCCAAAGGCTAGTCATTTAGAGCCAGGGCCAGCGAGCCCCGTGACTGTTAGGTTACATGGCTATGGGCATCGGCCCCATAGTGACGTGCTTGTCAGTCATTCATCTGATAAGAGCCATTGCATGAAAGCCTAGGTAACAGTGTCGTTACATGGCTATGGGCACTGAGCCCCTAGTGACTTGTTTGGCAGTCACTCATTATGGTTTAACAGGACCTCAAAGTGTTTAAACACTCATCTGATTAGGATTGTCTTGATAGTCATCCAATCAGAAGGGCAGGATTTCTTATCTTGGATACCCTAGCATTGTTTGAACTCATTTGCATGCCTGATTGGAATTATGTTTGTTAGGCATGCCAGATATGATTTGATATCATGATATGACTGTTCATGAGCATATTGAGTTTTCTTGCTGGGATTCGGCTCACGGGTGCTTTGTGGTGCAGGTAAAGGCAAAAGAAAGCCGGACCATCCTTGAGTTGGAGAGCTTAGGTGATGACGTGTACATATGGAGCTGCTCGACCAATACTTGGACGAGGTTTGAAAGAGGAACTAGGGTTAAACCCTATTGTGCCGCTTAGAACGGTCTGTTGTAAATATTTTCTTGTAATAAACCTTTAAATTATATTTTTGGGATCCCAATGTATATAGTAAATGTTCTAATGAAACGTTATATCTTAACCAAAGTTTTTAATCCCTAAACCGCTAATCATACTTAGTTATACATTTATGGCCAAACGACTCGATTAACGAGTTTAGCACTGCTTGCAATGTGCACTGTAGTGGTCCCTGGAGTTGGGGCGTTACAAAACCAAACCCTAACATACAATTTAAGAACGTGCGAACGTCTTGGAAAAATTATGGTTATGCCTCATAACCAAAATTCATATCCTGAAATTACACCTGCACGCAGAAAATCCTAGAGCATACATATAGTCTTAACTGGTAACATACATACTTACTTAGTCGTATCATAACATACATACATACTTAGTCATTCGTATCTTAACATACATACTTACTTAAGGTTCCCAAGGAACCTTCAACATAGCTTAACATATCTTAGCATAGCGTAACATAACTTAACATATCTTAGCATAGCTTAACATATATTAGTACATCTTAACACATCTTACCATAGCGTCAACAAGTGTAAACTAGTTACATCGGTTACCCAGACTCCTAGAAGAATTCCTCATACTTTCTTAGTCATAGAAATTTGATTCTAGAATTAACTTACTTACGTGTCATAGAGTTTAACCGGACTCTTATGTCACGGGTGTTAAGCCGAACTTCTTACATATTACGGTGACCAACTGACCTTAGTCACATAGTCAACAGTGGCGAAACAGTTTCTCACTTAGTTCCTCGATGGATAGCCGAAGTTCATAGTTGTCACGGTAGCTAGCCCGACTCGAAATCAACTTACTTATGTGTCCCAGAGTTTAATCGGACTCTTATGTCACAGGTGTTAAGCCGAACTTCTTACATATTGTGGTGGCCAATCGAACTTAGTCACATAGTCATTGGTGGCGAACCAGTTTCTCACTTAGTCCATCGATGGCTAGCTGAAGTTCATAGTCGTCGCGGTAGCTGGCCGGACTGCTTACCTTACTCAGGAGTATGGGAACCCTCTAGGACCACGGTCTTGAGTAAACCTTCTAAGAATAGTTCAAATGATTAGCTTATAACTTAGTTATCTAAACTAGTCAGTAACGTTTTGTAGCCAAACATATCATAAGTTGTCTTACCCGGATTCCTTAGCGCTTTCTTGTGGAAACCTTCTATCCAGAAGCGAGCCTTCACGCTTATATAACAATGTAGTGAAACCACATAGTGACTTGGATTAAACTATGACATATTCTTATAGTTAATATTCCACGATAGCTACATTCAATAAAGTTCTCTTAGAGACTCTATACTGACGTTTCTCTTATACACTTTACAGTGTATATGAACAAATTCTGCTTTAAATCAAATTACGATTTCCTGAGAAAAATCGTCCTTACCGCAAGATGCTCTCTGTGCTGTGCATTTTAATATTCTATCTCTAAAAGACTCTCTCAATCGTATTATGCGTATTTTGGTTACTTATAAAAGAAGTTTTAAACGACTCTTAATTTTAGAAAACCACCCACTTTCTCAAGTATGGAGTTTACCGTTTTCCATTCTTTACCCAAAAATATCACATTTTGACCTTTTACAATTTATTAGCCATTAACGATAATAATTTTTTATTTATGACTTTATTAAAACCTAACTCCCATTTTTACCATCTTTAAATCCATAACCTAGGATCTTTATTACGTCATTTTCGAAAAGAAAGAAGAATTCTTAATAACCTCAAACTAATTTGGGATTTGTTAGATATCCAAAATTGAGCTATTTTTGAAAACAACTTCTTTTCCAATTCCGAACCTAACTTTTTCACTATTTATTTAATGTGATAAAAAACATGTTTTTAAGCTAATATTCAATGTTAGGTTCTCTAACCACAACTCTTTAAAATCTTGTTCACGTATTATGCATCCTAATGATGAGAACTAGGCAAAAGTTCATGTCAAAAATTCCATTTACGTTAGGAGAACTAACCTCCCGCAACTCATTTTTTTTTGTTAAGGTTTGAAATTACTATTTTTCTCCGCTTTTAGGTAACTTATAAAAATTAGTACTCTTAAACCTTGACATATTTTAATCTAAATTTTTTCCAGGGCCTTAATCCTTATCCTAGAAATTTTCTCACCAAGTTTCATAATTTTTGGGAAGGCAAAACCCATTAAACCATTTAAAGAAATCTGGGCAGTGCGTGCTGCCCAGGAGTTTTTCTCAGATTTTTAGGGTTCTTTCAAAAATTATTTCTCTTACACCGTAGTCCAGTTTTTCCTAAAATTTTACTAGGATCTTTAATCATATCTAAGTAAGTTTCTCTCAAAATTTCATATATTTTAGGATAGGGAAACCCAGTAAAAAATGTAAGATAATTTGAGCAGTGTTTGCTGCCCAAAATTTCATTTTCAGATTATTAGGGCAAACTTTGAAAAACCATTACACTTTAACCATTTTGCATTTTCCTCTAAAATTGTTCTGTGATCCTTATACATATTTAGACTAACATTTTACCAAATTTCATGGCTTTTGACTCAGTAAGCCGTGTTCAATATTCAATACAATCTGGACAGTGCATGTTGCCCAGAAATTTTCCAGAATTCATCAAGATGCCAAAAAGTTCATAACTTCGGTTTGAAAACACATTTTTTCGATTTTGAAAAGCCTAAACTCAAGTAATCATCTAGAAATATGAAAACATAAAAATTATTTCCATAAAAAAAGGTATTAGGGTATGATCTGACCCAGAAGTCAGACCACGAAAACTTGGCAGCAAGCATTTCAACACATTCTAGCAAAAATAAACACAACTAGCAAAACCCTAGCCACATGCATGCATGCAAATCAACACATCAACCAATCTAACCCTCACGCATAAAATAAACTTCAAAAACCTGTAAAACAACCTATACAACCAGATCTATCATCAATAACCAAAAAAATCTCAAAACCAACCAAGAATCTACCTTTGATGGTTCTAGCTTAGAGACAAGGTTCCCTTAGTCTTTCAAACTCCCTCCTTGTGTTCTATACATTCAAACCAATCCCCAAGTTTCCACATGTAGATTTAAAAAAAATAATGTTAGTGTAGAAGATGGAGATGAGTGGAAACTTGTCAAAACTCTAAAATCTTTACCTTTGTTCTCACTAAAACTTCAACAAGCTTCAAATCTTTGAGATCCTCCTAGAACCACCACTCTTGAAACCTAGACTAAAAGATCCATGCCATGCATGACAATTAGAATCACATGCATGCATAATAAAACCCCTTAGGATTTCAGGTTTGAAAGAAAAAGAGAAGGAAATAATATACTAGGTTCGAAACTTACACTTGCCTAGTGTGCTCTTGAGTTTTCTTCCTTCCTTCAACAGAGAGTGAGAGCTCTTGCTCCTTGGAGAGAAAAATGGCAGAAAATGGAGAGGGAAGATGGACCTCTCAGTTTTGGGGAGGGAAATAAAGAGAGTTTCTCTTTTTGTTTTCTTGAGAAAAAAAGAAGGAAATAAAAAAAAAATGATTGGTGTGTAAGAGGAATGATTGGAATTAAGCCAATGAGTGGGTGACGCTCTTATACTTCCTAGGGTAGGTGTCCTAGGCTCTTGAGAGCCCTAGGCACAGCCTTGACTGCCCCCGCCCCCCCTTCTCTCTCCTCTCTTGGAAAAGACTAAAATGCTCTTTCCCCTTTTAACTCACTTCTAATACACTCAAGGGCCCTTTGGTAATTTCACTCTCCAAATTTAAACAAATTTTTACCCTATAGTATTTAAATGTCACCAAGCCTTATTAATTAAGTTAATGTGACCCAAAATACATTTTTAAAATAGCACATAATTTTGGTAATTTTACTCAAATTGACCAAAACGCCCTTAGAGGCTCGAGCAATAATTTCTCATTCTTAAGCCCAATTGATTGAGATTCAAACCTTAATCAATTTTTTTTTAAACTTATTGCCTCGACTATAAAGTCCCAGTGCTAAACAAAATTAATATTTTCAGGCCATAGTATTTCCGATTTAATTAATCCGAGATTTTTATCCGATTAGGGTTTTTGACCCCCTCCACGACCAAAGGTCTCGGTTTCTAAAAAAAACCGCACTTACCACAACATGACTAGCGTTCAAACATCACAACTTCTTGTAACATAAATATTTCCTTGACATAATACATAATACAGGGAATTAAAATATCCGAACAAGGGTTTACCCGGTGCCCTAAACGCGGGGCGTTACTACATGTGTAGAATACGTAGTAATCCCCCCCCCCCCCCCCCCCCCCCAACTTTGACCACTACCAAATTGTGCCCTTTTAAAATAGAAAATATAATTAATAACAAATAACCTTTTCATTTTATTTTCTTTTACAATATAAAATAAATCTATTTTTGAATGAAAATTTAAAATAAAAACTAAAACAAAGAATAAACTTTTATTAAAAAGGAGGATGAAGGACGAAGGGCTTAAACAAATAAAAAAACTTTAAATTTAAAAGGAGGAGGACAAAGGGGAAAAAACTTTTTTTTTAGGATTTAGTTTTAAATTTTATTTTAAGATATATCTATTTTATATTGTAAATGAAATGAAAAAGTAAAAAAAAATTATTTGCTATTAATTAGATTTTTAATTTTTGAATATGTTTAATTTATTTAATTAATTTGAAACTTTTAGTAGTGTTTATTTTAAAATGATTATTTTGTTAGAAAAAAATTAAGGACATAATTATTAGTTTTAAGAAAAAAAATTAGATTTTCTTATTAAAATTTAAATTATTTTTAATAAAAATGGCATAATTTGGTGGTGGTCAAAGTTCAGGGGGAAAAATTCCTAATTATTCTACACATGACACTGCCACATCAAAAGAAAAAATGTCACATCATCAATTTGTTAGTCACCTAGGAAGAAATTTAATAGAAGTCCCATGTTTCAGTAACGTGTATACTTCGGGGGGAATTTTAACATCGCAAATCATTCAGGGGGCACGATCTTATAATGATCATAGTTCAGGGGGAAAAAATGCTATTTATTCATTTATGAATGTTGGGTCAAAGATGAAATCTGTGTTCCTATGGTTGTGAGTGATTTGATATGCTGTGAGTCAATTTTCACCATTTGTGGTCACTGCACGAATCAATGAGTGTATGGTTTGCTAGAATTAAGACTTTTACACTAGTGATAGAGGGCTCATTTGCAAAAATTGACGAGGGAAGCTTATGCTCCACGTGAGAGATTTTATGGTTCAGTTGAAATCCGTGACATTTGGCCAGGGGATAAGCATGCTGGTTAAACTTAGGAATCTTGGTGATCCTAGGGGGTGCTTATGCTCAATTTGAGAGATTTCTGGAAGACTAGATGAACATGAGATATGGAGGACTATGATAATGGTCCTCGGGACATAACACACTTGAAGACATTCATCTCTGCAAGCAGATCACAACATACTGGGAAGAGCTTACCTTCTGAGGAGCTCTAGGCGAGCTCTGGACTATATTAACTCCCGTGGAACTTAATTACTTCTCTAATGACTACCATGTGTCAATTGGTGAAAACATAGACAACAATATTGATATTCCTCAATAGAAAATAAAATTGGAACGAAATTACCAATCAATTTTCTGGCTGAGTCGCGGACAAAGTCGCTCTCTTTAAGACGTTTCGCGGCTCTGCCTTAAGTGTGCACGACAGTCTATCAACCACGCCGTCCCCAGGATAAAACAACCTCGATCTTGTACACCCTTAAAAATGCTATGAGAAAATTCGTAGAACCAAGAAGAAAAAGAGACTCTTTTTTCAGAAAAATTTGATCTGACTTATACAGAGAAGAAGACCCCCTAAAACGGCTAAAAACGCTTTTCCATTTAATCAGAGGAGGATATGAACGACAAAAAACGTTTATTTTCATTTAATCAAAATAAAAACCGTTTTTTTTTAAATGAACGTTTTAAGATTAATTTAATTAATAAAATGATAAAGGTTTAGATACCTGTGTTGAAAAAAATTAAAAAATTAAAAATACGACACCACACCACCCACCCGCCAGCCAGCTCAGCTCGGCTCGGTCGGACGGACGGCAGCGGCGGCACGCGCACGTGTGTGGTGGTCAAGTGTGTGAGTCCTCACCCATGCGCACAAAACTGGGTACCCCTTGGGGTACACCCCAAGACATAGCATTTTCATCTTATATACACTCCTTGAAGAGTTTTTCAATTCCATGCGGGACTTTTCCCATATCACACACAACTCTATTGTTTCAATTTTTAATAATTCATATAAAAAAGTTCCAACAATCCCCCACTTGAATTTTTAAAAATATTTTCTCGAGCAATTTCAGAATCTATAAGATTGTGCATAAACAAATGTATCTTTCGATTTGAACATTTGTGTAGTGAATACGATTTAGATTATACTAGAGTGACATGCAGTCTTGAACTCTATTTCTAACATCGTACCACGCACCAACCTTTCAAGAGTGTAATCAAATAAGCCCGTGTGTTATTGGCCATGCACGTCTATCCCAGTATAGTGAATGCCCTAGAAATTTTGCCCAAATTCCATAGGAAGCGGCCCCACTTCCACATTCACATAGGTGAGTCTATCAAGAGTACTCCTGTAGCTCGGTACTCCACTCCACATAGAGTATAGATCTCATTAAGAGTTTCTATTAACTCATCCTCTCATCGCTTCAGGAATTCATGCTTCTATATGCTTTAATGGAAATAGCATGATTCAACTCATATCACTTCACAACTTGTTATTACCCATTGAACCTAGTTCTTGGGATCTCCAGTCTTTAGGTTGGGTTACCATCATGAGTGATTCACCATTCTAAGGGCAATAGTCCCATTCCCTTCGATGTTTTATGGACTTTCTCTCTAGCTAATCCTTTCGTCAAAGGATCTGCTAAGTTATCATCAGTGCGTACATGATCCACTCTAATAGCTCCTGTTGAGAGAAACTCTCTAACAGTACTATGCTTACGACGTATCTGTCGTCTCTTACCATTGTAATAACGGTTCTGAATTTTCGCAATAGCCGCGGTACTATCGCAGTGGATCAACACAGTTGGTATCGGTTTTTCCCATAAAGGGATCTCAGCTAGCAGGCTTCTCAGCCAACTTGCTTCTTCACTAGCTGTAGCTAGTGCTATCATTTCAGACTCCATGGTGGATTGTGCCAAAATAGTCTGTTTCTTAGATTTCTAAGAAACAACTCCACCAGCTATACTAAAGATATAGCCACTTGTTGCTTTGGAGTCATCAGACAGAGAGTTCCAGTCTGCATCTCTATAACCTTCAAGAACAGCTGGAAACTTCTGATAATGTAATCCAATGTTCATGGTTCTCTTTAGGTATCTCATGAACCTTTCAATAGCATGCCAATGCTCTATACTAGGTCTGCTAGTAAACTTGCACAATAATCCCACGACATAGGCAATGTCGGATCTCGTACAATCAGTGGCATATCAAAGACTACCAATGATGCTCGCATATTCAGATTGTTTTACACCGTCACCAGTGTTCTTAAATAACTTTACACTTGGATCATATGGTGTGCAAGCAGATTTACAATCAAAGCAATTGTATTTCTTCAGAATCTTCTCAATATAGTGAGATTGATCCAAAGAAATTCCCTTTTCGGACCTAGTAATCTTAATACCAAGGATTACATTTGCTTCTCCGAGGTCCTTCATATCAAAGTTAGCACACAACAGAGATTTCACAGCATTCACAGCATGAATATTCGAACCAAATATGAGCAAGTCATCCACATATAGACATACAATAGTGCAAATGTCATTATCAGATTTATAATAAATGCATTTGTCACTTTCATTCACTTTAAAACCATGTGAGATAACTAAATTGTCAAATTTCTCATGCCATTGCTTAGGTGCCTGCTTAAGACCATACAGAGATTTATCTAACTTGCAAACCTTATGTTCCTGGCCATGGATTACCAACCCTTCTGGTTGATCCATATAGATCTCTTCTTCTAATTCACCATTCAAAAATGCAGTCTTAACATCCATTTGGTGTACAACTAGATTGTGAATGGTAGCTAGGGAAATCAAAACTCTAATGGATGTTATCCTCGTAACAGGTGAAAAAGTGTCAAAGAAATCTATATTTTCTCTCTGCCTAAAACCCTTGGCTACCAAACGAGCCTTGTATTTTTCAACAGTTCCATCGGGTTTCAATTTCTTTTTCAAGATCCACTTACAACCTACAGGCTTACAACCAGGAGGTAAATCAACTAAGTGCCATGTTTTGTTAGACTCAAGAGAGTCCATCTCATCATTTATTGCTTCTTTCCAGAGGTCAGCATCTAAAGAAGACAAGGCTTCTTGGAGGTTAGCAGGATCCTCCTCTAATGTATAGACACAGAAATCAGAACCATAATCTTTAGCAACTCTAGTTCTCTTACTTCTCCTAGGTTCTGATTCTCTATCCTCAATATGTTCATTATTCCTAATCATAGGAGTGTTGCTAGTAGATGCGCCCCCACTATTTCTCAATTTAAAAGGGAATCTATGTTCATAAAAACCAGCATCATTTGATTCAACAATAACATGCGCATTTAAATCATAGAACCTATATGCTTTACTATTAATTGCATATTCGATAAATACACATTCATAGGCTCTACTTGCTAGCTTAATTCTCTTAGGATCAAGAATACAAACATAAGCCAGACAACCCCAAGTTCTAAAATAAGACAGGTTAGGTGGCCTATTTTTCAAGATCTCATAAGGTGAAACTTTACTTTTAGACTTAGGAACTCTATTCAACACATAACAAACAATCAAAAGAATTTCACCCCACCAATGAGATGCAGCACCGGAATTCAATAAAATAGCCACAACAGATTCAGTAAAAGTTCGATTCTTTCTTTCAGCTTTGCCGTTCATTTCAGGTGAATATAGTGCAGTGGTTTCGTGAACAATGCCATGTGAATTATAAAACTCAATAAACATGCTTGAATCATATTCAGTTCCTCTATCACTACGAAACCTTTTAATTTTCTTATTGAATTGATTCTCAATTTCAGTCACAAATAATTTGAACATGTCAAGCGAATCCCTTTTATTTTTCATTAAGTACACATAAGTAAAGTCAGAACAATCATCAATAAAAGTGATGAAATAATGTTTACCATTCCTAGTTAACGTTCCATCAAGTTCACAAATATATGAATGAATTAAATCTAGAGGCTCATATTCTCTAGTAACTGACTTATGAGGAGTCTTAGTTATTTTTGCTTGATTACAAATATCACATTTTTCAAAATCGTTATCTGACTCTTTAGGAATCAGTCCTATGTTACTCATGTTCTTAATAATGCGCTTATTAACATGACAAAGTCTAGCATGCCAAACATTAAAATCACACAACATATAAGCAGAAGGAGAAACTTTATTGAATTCAACATTTAACTTAAACATGCCATCAGTAGCATAACCCTTCCCAACAAAAATACCATTCTTAGTGATGGTGTACAAATCAGCCCCAATAGTTTGAGTAAACCCAGCCTTATTAAGCAGAAAACCAGAAACCAGATTCTTTCTCATCTCAGGAGTATGCATTACATCTTTCAGTAATAAAGTCTTTTCTGAGGTAAACTTAAGCTCCACATTTCCAATCCCAGCAACAATAGTGGTTTGCGAATCTCCCAACAACACTTTCTTATCATTAGCAGTAGTGTATGTTTTAAACATAGCACGATCATAGCAGACATGGCGAGAAGCGCCAGTGTCTACCCACCACCCATCTGATCCACCAATAAGGTTGATCTCAGAAATCATAGCTGTAAAAACTTCTTTAGTCAAGTTAGTCTGCGGAGTAGTGCTAGGCTTGTTCCTACACTTACGTGCCATATAATCTGGCTTATTACAGACGTAACAAAGGAATTGTCCAGAGTGATTCTGTTTAGGTGGAGGTTGCTGCCTTCCATGTTGGTTCCTGTTATGGTTCCAACTCTGATTGTTGTTTCGAGGATTGTTCTAGTTGTTGCGGTTGGAATTTGAATTCGAGTTGCGGTTCTGATTCTTAAAAGTTTTGCCATTTGGCTTCAGAACCGCAGGTGTGGGCTTCTTAGGGATGCTGTTAGAGACAACAAGCACCTCTTCTTTCTGGTCTTGTTTCCTTGCTTCCTCCTCGATACGAAGGCGGGTGATCAAACTTTCTAAGGAAAATTCCTTAGTCTTATGCCTAAGAACATTTTTAAAGTCCTTCCAGGAAGGAGGTAATTTTTCAATTAAAACAACAACTTGAAACTGTTCATCAAGGGCCATACCTTCTGAGATAATCTCATGAGCAATTTTCTGAATTTCGTGAGATTGGGCCTCCACAGATTTATCGTCCACCATCTGATACTTCAGGTAGCGACTAACAGCGTATTTTTTAGTCCTCGCCTCTTCTGTATCATATTTCTTTTGTAGCACCTCTCGAATTTCCTTTGCTGACTTGTCTGAGTTATAATAGTCATAAAGATCATCAGATAAACCATTAAGAATAAAATTCTTATAGAGGAAATCGTTTTCCACCCAGGAGTCCAAGTCCTTCTGTTGCTTCTCGCGTTCAGTCTCCTTGTCCTTGTCGGTCGAGGCTTCAGAGACAACCGACTTCAGAGCAGTGAGAACAAACGCAACCTTCTTCATGGTCAGATAAAAAAACATCTTCTGTTTCCAACGCTTAAAGTGCAAACCCTCAAAACGAAATGGCTTGTTAATATCAACAGAGGTAGAACCAGAAAAATCATCGGTCGCAGCCATAGCAGAACAGATACGTCTTAAAATTGATATTCCTCAATAGAAAATAAAATTGGAACGAAATTACCGATCAATTTTCTGGCTGAGTCGCGGACAAAGTCGCTCTCTTTAAGACGTTTCGCGGCTCTGCCCTAAGTGTGCACGGCAGTCTATCAACCATACCGTCCACAGGATAAAACAGCCTCGATCTTGTACACCCTTAAAAATGCTTTGAGAAAATTCGTAGAACCAAGAAGAAAAAGAGACTCTCTTTTTTCAAAAAAATTTGATCTGACTTATACAGAGAAGAAGACCCCCTAAAACGGCTAAAAATGTGTTTTCATTTAATCAGAGGAGGATATTAACGGCAAAAAACGTTTATTTAAATTAATAAAATGATAAACGTTTAGATACCTTTGTTAAAAAAATTAAAAATACGACACCACACCACCCACTAGCTCGGCTTGGTCGGACGGCGGCGGCGGCGGCGCGCGTGGTGGTCAAGTGTGTGAGTCCTCTCCCATGCGGACAAAACTAGGTACCCCTTGGGGCACACCCCAAGACATAGCATTTGCAACTTATATACACTCCTTGAAGAGTGTTTCAATTCTATGTGGGACTTTTCCCATATCACACACAACTCTATTGTTTCAATTTTTAATAATTCATATAAAAAAGTTCCAACAAATATTCATAAATAGCGAGACTATTGATTTATATATGAAGTGAGATCTATATAATTTTTCGAAAAATTATTATCTTATAAATTTCGCAAATTATTAATTTATCACATATTGGTCCCGAGTTGAGACCAAACAAAGTCATAATTTAACAGAGGTTATTAATTAATCGAATATCAATTTATCGAGGTTATACTATATAGTTTAACCACTATAAATTATTAAATTTATGCATTAGTTAATTAAATTTTAAATTATCAAGGCAATAATTATGAAAATATATTGAGTACGTACATGTCAAAATTTGATAAATGCACCTAAATTATTAAACCGAATAATACCATATCAAATTCACGAACGTATATGTAATGTATCAATTCATGAATACAAAATATATAGAATTCATGATTCTATTTATATTTGTAAGAAACTAAATTATTTTCATGAATAGTGAGATTATAAATTTATACATCGAAGGGGACCTATGTGTTTTTTCTGAAAATATTATCTTATATAAATTTAGCAAATTATTAATTTATCACATTGGTCCTGAGTCGAGGCCACACAAAAGTATAATTTAATTGAGATTATTAATTAATTGTATATTAATTTATGGCACTTATAATGTATTTAGTTATTCACACTACCGGTAACAGAATGAAAATAGCTACAAGCACATTACAGATGCAAAAAGTAGAAATGGGTACTTACAGTGTAACTAACATGCTTGGCATGGGAGTGCCCCTTAATATTATTAAGTTTTGTTTTGTACATGATTATTCTTCCAAACATTAGCTCACAAGAGCTTGAGCGCCTGAACAATTGCGATCATGTGTACTTTGTGACTCCAGATTATGGTAGGTTGTGCTTGTGTTACAACTTCAAATAGTGACAATGTGGTGATTCATGGAATTAATTACTAATTCCACAACGATTATGCTTGTATGCCATTTTCCCTCATTTCTAAAAGTAGCATCTCATTTATATAAGTCTATATGCATGCTTCTTATAAATATATATTCAAAACAATATACATAGTTGAAAGCATAAAATCATACAAGCATATGAATGTTATAGAGATACGTAAATACAATAACAAAATTATTAGAGTACTTACGAGATGTGTAACAAAACAATGACTCTCTAACTTTTTGTTCTTGTTGAATGCTAGGTATTACAAAGAATTGAAACCGCTTTGAAACAAGACTACAGTCTTCAAAGTCTTTCTCTAAAATAACCTAGTGTTTGTGTGGGCAAGTCTCAACACATGAAAAGTGATTTCCTAGAGAGAAAACTAAGAGAGGGTGGGCGGCTAGATATAGAATACTAGTAGTGAATTTTCACCTTGTCAAATTCATCTGACCTAATGCATTCTATAACATTAGTATATATAGGCAATTAGATAGGACATATAATATGTTTTAGTTTTCCATTTTATTTTTAATTATTTAATAATTATAATTAATTAAATACTTTAAAAAATTAACCAATTATAGTTTTGACTATTATTTAATTCATTTTATTAATATTAATACCAATATATCAATATTAACAAAATTGTCCCAATTTGCTATAATACTCTCTTTTTGAGACTTTGCAATAAAAACCTCAAAGTTTCTTTTATTTCTTTTTTCACAAAATATCAATAAATAATTTAATATTATTTATTTTCATTGACATAGTCAATATAATATTGTTATAATTAATAATTAAATTAACTATTCAAGACTACTAGGTTCATTTTGATAAGAGATGACATGATGACCATGGATCCATGAACTCAAGCTCTAATAAGTTACTGTGAGTTTATTTATAACAAATAAACTCACTACCTTATTAATTCCTCGTGACTCCACTGTAGACTCAGAATTGCACTCCTGAATTCATAGAACGCTTTACACCAAATATAAATACGTTATCCATTGTTATAACCATAACTGTCATTCAATACTCTATAGATGATGTACTAATGAGATGGGTGCAAATTACCGTTTTACCTCTCATTAGTATTTTATCATTAACTCCCACTAAGTTCCTTGTAAATGATATTTCCGTAAACTTAATTATAGAAATGAGTACTCTATCATTTAACACTTGAACCTATAAGGAAATCATCGTTTCACTTCATAAACAGAAGCTATAGATTTCATGTCTATGATAAATACTCCTACTCAATTATACTACCAAATCTCCAATATGTAAGTATGAGCTAGTCCGTAGGGTAAGCTGGCAACGAACAAATATCAAAAGACTTGAATAATACAATTAACAGAATATTAATCACTCATAATTAAGATTAAATTGACCTATGTTCAACGTTGTAATATGATTAGATTAGATAATAACGATACTTACTTATCTTATCAATAATCAATATCGGTCTAGTCCAATGTAACAAAATACATCCAATCTTATCTACTTGGTCAATGTCCTGGATAGGACATCACACCAGATGTGTAAGTAGATCTTATCGTATATAATCAAATCAGTAAGAGCCCAGTGTACTCATTTAATCTTAGGACAAAATACTTTTGTGTAAAGACCCGAATAATTTAAAGACCCCGGACCTTTAAAACTACTAAGAAATACTACAATCTTTTGGATACATATAAAATAATCAAACATTAATATTAATACTTAGAAAAAATTCAAAAATACGGGATCCCATTGTTCATACATAAAATAATAAAGGAAACAAAATCCTTAATTAAAATTTAAATATTTCAAAGTACAAGTTCGGAAACTTCAAAGACATAATTCAAAAGACTAAAGAATAACAACATCATCCTCGATCGATCCCATTGGCTAATTACTTTAGTTCCTCGCCCGATACACAAGCCAAAGCCGCCTCGGATCCGTCCCGCCTTCCATGTTCATTTTCCTGCAAAATCTAAAATAAAAAGGAATGAGCCTAATACCCAGTAAGGAGAAACTACTAAAACATAAAATAGACATCAATATTAATGGTTGCTTACCAAAAAATGGCTCCTGATGACGTGGAAAGATTTTCTTCAACGTGGCGATTTCGAGTGGATGGATCCTGATAGATCATCGACTAGATAGTCACTGATTCGTCAAAACTCGTGATTAGGTGCGACCAGTCTGGTTGCATATTTCCATTTACTTCCTTTGAGATGTGCAATCTTGTAATAAGTTCATTAATTATATTTTCCTTTATTACCTTGATACGCAAATCTTAATTGTAATTAAGGCCCATCGGCCCATGTAACCTTCTGGAGCCTATAAATAAGAATGAAAGGGCTCAAGGATGGGACTTTTGAAATTTTGATATTTGTATTAAGAGAAAAGAGCACAGTGTAATTATCCACCGAAATTGTAATCCTCTCAAGGCTTGTGAAACTCGTGAACCCTAGTTCATTGATCACAACATTGGGATTCAATATCAATAAGAACACTAAGTGGACGTAGGTCATTACCATCTAGTTGAGGATGAACCCCTATAAATCGTTTGTGTTATTTGCTTTCCATTTGATTCTCTTCTTGTTTTCCTCTTGTTCTTTATCGTTTATTTGACTCAGTGTCGTTGGCCAAATCGAGGATCAACATTTTGGTACTTTCGTTGAAAGATTAATTCAAGACTTAAAGAAGATCAAATGGCTAAGACATCCAAGAGAACTGGATAGACTTCTGGCGCTGCATCCACTCAGCCTCCTCCTCCAAATGTGGCTGAAAATGAGCCACACTTGGATTTTGAGGAGGAAGAAATGGATTTTGAAATGCTAAGGAAAACACTGAGTGTGTTGCAGGACGAGTTAGCCAATCTGAGGGCCAATCAAGAGAATGCGGCGGAGACCTTGGCGCTACAGCAGAGGGAAATTAAGCGTCAGCTTCAGGAGCTGAATGAGCAGCAGGAAGACATGGATCGTCGGCAGAGAGATGCCACAACCGCTTTAGAAGTAGCCATTCAGCTGGCTCGAGGACAAGCTGCGCTGGCTTCTCAACCGGATTAGCCACCAAATGCACCACTACAACGGGCCCTAAATCCAAGTCCTCCACTTCAGCCGGCAAGCCCTCAAAGGTCGGAGCAACCGCCTGCTGCTCAATAGGATATCCCAATTTAGGATCCTGAGCAGCAGCCACCTTCTTAAGATGTTCGAGGCAATCTCTAGCGCCAGAGGCAGAATAGGGTTAGGCAGCCTCCCCGAAGCCCTAGACGTCCAGAGGCCGATGGGCCAAATCCATTGAGCAGGGGGCAACATCCTTCTTCTAACAGAAGACACACCGAGTTAGGATCTGCAATCAGGGGACCCCCATGGCATAATAACGCACGGGGACCCACTGACCAACGCAGGCCTCCCCCTGACGCTCGGGAGATGCCAGCTAGAGGAGGAAACAACGTGACCAGCCGGTCGCACTATAGTCAGTCGCAGTTTAGGGACGACCGTGATTATAATGAAGCCGACTCCGGTAGGAGAAATGTTGGTCGAGGGCATGAGGGAAGAGGCAGAGATAGGAGCCCCCACTAAGAGAAAATAGGTCTATGAGTCAAAACCCTGGGGGGTAACCTAGACAGCCTAACGTCTTCGATCGGTTGGGCACCAATGAGCAACAGCGCAGGGATGATGACCTGAGGGACGTGCTCAACGATAGGCGCGAGAGGCACGATGAGTACGCTCCTCCGGCACCGGTAGCCCCAGCGATCCCAGACACTGTACAGGCCCAAATTGACGCACTGAATCAGGCTGTCCAATTGCTGGTGGGAAGCCGGACATCCCACATTGAGTATGATCAGAGGAGAGGTACTCCGTTTATACAGAAGATTACTGTGGCAGAAACCCCCAACAAATTCAAATTGCCAGTGTTACCCAACTTCGTTTGGTACGGGGACCCAGTATCTCATGTTAATAAGTTTGAGATACAGATGGACATGCAGAAGGTATCGGACGATGCCCACTGCAGGATCTTCCTGGCCACCCTATCTGACACTACGCAGGAGTGGTTCTTTAAATTCCCTCTTGCTAGTATAGCATCGTGGGAAATGTTCGTGAAGGAATTCTATGGAAAATTTTACGCTGGTCGTGTACACCCTACTGAGGCCAACCAGCTGGTTGGGATACGCCAGAAGGAGGGAGAATCCTTAAGGGAATATGTCCAGCGTTTCATGCGAGCAGCCACTGGTGCTAAAATAGTGGGTGACGAAGGAAAGATGATGGCCCTTACTGCCGGAGTAAGGCACCATTCTCCCCTCTGGAACAGCCTAAGAAAGAATGGGGTGCGGAGTACCCAGGAATTTCTTAATCGAGAAGATCGGTATATCAAGCTCGATGATGCGATTGCCAACGAGGGGAAATCGCCTGCGAAAGACAAGGGACCAAAGGAAGATCCCACCAAAGCCACCAATGGGTCGGATAAACCCAATGGCAACGGCAAAGGCAACGGGAACGGGAATGGTAGAAATGGTGGAAAAAGGGCGAACAATGGGCCGTTAACGTTCGAAAATAAACGTCCCAAAGGCAATAGGTATGAGCCAAGGTTCACCAACTATACGACCCTTATCGAGAGTAGAGCAGAGGTCTACCAGGCGACCAACTTCAATGTCCCTTATAAGCGACCAGCACCTATAAGGAAGGATATCTCCAAGAGAGAGACAACAAAATTTTGTCGTTTTCACAATGACTATGGTCATGGCACTAATGAGTGTTACCAGTTGAAGGATGAGATTGAGTTCCTTATCAGACAAGGAAACCTAAGGAGATACGTGCGAGCCACAGAAGGTTCTCAACGAGAGGCTCAAGGAGGCAACGAGCAGGTGCCTGTACGCCAACGCTCGCCACCTTTATAGCCAGCTCCTGTGGCAAGTACGTTACTCACCATATGTGGCAGCCCACACCTTGCAGGAGATAGTGGGAAGGCAAAGGAGCGATACACTCAGACTTTATGCCATGACCAGGACATCGAGATGATGAATGTGGAGGATCGAGCGTCTAAAAAAGCTTGAACAGAGGAAGAGCTAATAACTTTCTCTGAGGACGATGCTTAGCATGTCCGATTCCCACATTCAAATCCACTGGTCGTGGATGTCCAGATTGCCAACATGATGGTTAAGAGGGTGTTGGTTGACACAGGGAGCTCAGTCAATGTTTTGTATAAATCTTCGTTGGAGAGGATGAAGGTATCCGTCAAGGACCTGGAGTCGTGCAACCAAACCATTAATGGTTTTTCCGGCGAAAGGCTCGTGCCAACGGGGTCGATTAGGCTTCCGGTTACCGCAGGAACTACGTTCACAAACATGACATTACTCACTACTTTTATAGTAGTTGATTGTCCTTCCACATACAATGCTGTAAATGGAAGACCTATTCTGGTCGAACTGCGAGCTATGACCTCGGTTTGGCTCCTTGCCATGAAATTCCCAACTGACGCAGGGATAGGATGCGTATTAGGAAACCAACGAGAAGTGAGGGAGTGCTACAACTCCTCGATATCTAAGGAAAAGAAAGGTGGATCGAGGGGAGGCGCCGGAAAAGAGTTACAAATGGCCAATGAAGTACAAGCCCAATCAGGTGAGCACGTCACCAAAGAGGGCGTTTCCCAAAGTGAGGATAGGGATTTAGATCCTCGCTTTGGGGATTTTGAGGAAGAAGTGGGACCAATCGAGGACCTCAAAGAGGTCCAACTCGATGAAACAGATCCGACCAGAGTTGTGAAAGTCGGTAAAAACTTAAAGACAACGGCAAAAGAAACGCTGGTGGAATTTTTAAAGAAAAACCAAGGAGTCTTTGCCTGGTCCCATAAAGACATGGTTGGGATTAACCCAACATTTATTAGCCATGTCTTGAATATAGATAAAAGCTTTCCACCAGTGTAGCAAAAAAGAAAGCTCCTCGACAAAGACAGATCGAAGGCTCTGAAAGAAGAAGTCGAGAAGCTAAAGGAGAACGAATTCATCAGGGTAGCGTTTTATCCATCGTGGGTCTCTAATCCCGTACTAGTACCCAAGCTGAATGGCAAATGGAGAACGTGCGTGGATTTCACAGACCTTAATAAAGCCTGCCCTAAAAATTGTTTCCTACTCCCGAGCATCGACCAGCTGGTCGATGCCACTGTAGGACACAAGATCCTATCATTCATGGATGCGTACTCTGGGTACAACCAAATTAGTATGCACCCACCTGATGAGGATCACACTAGCTTTCAGACTGATACAGGGTTTTACTGTTACAAAGTAATGCCCTTCGGGTTGAAAAACGCTGGTGCGACTTACCAGCAACTAGTCAATCACATGTTCAAGGAGCTGATTGGTACAAACATGGAAGTATATGTTGATGACATGCTGGTTAAGTCGAAAAAGGCAGAAGGACACATTGAGGATCTACAAGAATGCTTCAACGTCTTGAACAAATATCAGATGAAGCTGAATCCCCCCAAGTGTTCCTTCGGAGTTGGATCAGGAAATTTTTGGGATTTACAGTAAACTCGCGAGGAATCAAAGCTAATCCCGAAAAGATCAAAGCCTTGGTTGATATGAAATCGCCAACGAGGATAAAAGATGTTCAAAGTTTAACTGGAAGAATCGCTGCTCTAAGTAGATTTATCTCCAAATCGACAGATAACTGTGTCCTATTTTTTAATCTACTTAGAGGCAATAAGAAATTCGAATGGATAGAGAAGTGCGAGCAGGATTTCCAAGCTTTGAAGTCTCATATGTCACAGCCACCGATTCTATCTAAATTGGTTGAAAAGGAAACTTTGTTCATCTACTTGGCGGTCATCGAATATGCAGCAAGTGCTGTCTTGGTAAGGGAGGAGGAAAATGTGCAGAAGGCTATTTATTATGTAAGCAAAAGCTAATTAGACCAGAGCTGTGGTATCCACCCATCGAAAAATTAGCCTACTGCCTCCAGATAGTTGAAGCCATACTTTCAAGCACACCCCATCATCGTAATAACCAACCAGCCCCTACGGCAAGTTCTGTAGAAGCCTGAAGCTGCTAGTCGATTGTTGAAATGGGTAGTTGAGCTTGGGCAGTTTGAAATTTCTTTCTTACCACGAACAGAAATAAAGGGGCAAGCTCTGGCCGTGTAATGCCCCAAATTTCCTAATAAGGTTTAGGACCTTGATTAGGAGGCCGGAGGGCCATAATTGCTTTATTATGTTATTAAATGATAATATGCATGTTTAGGTGTATTAAATATTCATGTGAACCCATTTTTGAGTAATTGGGTGATTTTCATATTTTGGCCATTTCAGGCATATTTGGCATATATGTAATATGTGTGTGGTGCTTTATTATTGTTTGGCTATGCTAGGGTTACTCAGCACAAGACGATCCTAGGAGGTAAGCTAGTGGGAAAGTCACAACGGGATTTATTCTTGACTCAGAGTGAGTGAAGGGATATTTAGAGCATTACCGGGTTATTGGGTAATGAGAATGTTTATTTGATGATAAATTGGGAGTATTTGAGGTCAGGAGGAAATTCTGGAAGTTTTGACTATAATGTCCTTGGGGGTGTTTTCGGGACCCCAAGCACTAGGTTTTATTTGAGGTTACTTAAGCTTGAAGTAGCTTGTCAGATAGAACGTACGTTAGAAAACATTTCCTCTCTCCTTTGTTAGCTCATTTTACCGTTTGAAGCCTTTTTGAAGAAATCTTGAGTTCTAGGAGTTAGAATCAGGTGAGGATCAAGGCATAGCGATCCTAGGAAAGATTAGAAGCTTCTTAACTGAAGGATTTGACGGAGAACAACCCAATCGAAGGTAATCTAAGTTTAAGTTTTGAGTTTTTAGAGTTTCTAAGCTTTGAATTGGATTTTGTGAATCGTTGAGTTTTTGGTTTGATTGAGCCTTGGGTTTTGATGGTTTTGGACCATTGGGAAGCTTGGGAACTTTAATTTGATGATTTGGAGATGTTTGGATAGGTTTTTGGAAGGTTTTAAAAGTGGAAAAATGAGAAAAAGTGGCTGGTGCGAGGTTGGGCTACGTCCTTGTTCTTGGGTGCCGCGGCCCTAGCTTGATGAAGGTGGAGGAGGCTCTGCCAGGGGGGCGGGCCGCAGCATGGTCCATGGAGGGCCGCGGCCCTTAAGGGAAAAGTTGCCTAGAAATGAGTTTTTGTGATGGGAACTTAACTCTAGAGCCTGGGATCGATCCTACTACCTAGTTGAGTGGGATTCAACCTCCCGGAGGCTTGGGTTCGGTTTGGAAGTATTTATTTACTCATTTCGATGAGGTTTTATATCATGATTGTGACTAGGTTATCACTAGGGGTTTGGAATCATGATCGTTCTTGTGGCTCGTTTATTGGTAACCCGTGCTTGGACCAAAGGTAAGAAAACCGCACCCCATATGTGGCATACATGGTTGTTCTTGATGCATGTTGGATGTTTAAATGTAAACATTGATAGCATATTGAATGCTTAGCGATCTTGCTCATTTGCATATGGTTATTATTGAGGCATGCTGGATGATTAAATGTGATGCATGTGATGCATGAGAAACATGTGATTAGGGCATGCCATGGATATTGACTATGAGATTGATCAGAACTTGAGTCTCTGGGTTTGTGCATGATCATAATTGTGCTAGCAACTGTTAAGTAAGCATGCTGAATGCCCTATGTTTGAATATTCGACATATGACATATGTTTGGTAGCAATGCTTACTTGTGCATGGCACTGACTCATTAGTCAGAATTGGCAAAGGTGTCATTATCAACTATGAAGCTGTGACTCATTAGTCAGGTTCGGCAGTGGTACTGGGCACTGGTCACACAGTACTGACTCATAAGTCAGGATGACCTTAGCGTGTTCAACGCAAGACAATAAAGATTAGATCTAATCGACATATGCATTATATGATTCAGAAGAGCGTTAATGCCGGACCGACCTCAAGTTCGATGAAAACTAAAAGCGCTTGTGTGACTTACCCATCGGTCACTCATCTGTTAAAGCTAGTGACTTACCCAACAGTCACTCATCTGTTTAAGCTAGTGACTACCCATCAGTCACTCATCTGATTAGAGCCATTGTAGGAAAGCCCAGGTAATGGTTTTGTTACACGGTTATGGGCATCGAGCCCCATAGTGACTTGCTTGTCAGTCACTCAGTATGGTTAACGGAACCTCAAAGTGATATTCACTCATCTGTTCAGAGCTATAAGCTCTGTATGATCATTTTGATCATCATTTGCATGGCTTTGGGTGCTGAGCCCCGTAATGACTTTCTTGTTGGTCACTCAGTATGGTTTACCAGGACCTCAAGTGTCGAAACACTCATCTGATTAGGATTGACTTGATTGTCATCCAATCAGAAGGGCAGGATTTCTTATCCTGGATACCCCAGCATGGTCTGAATTCATTTGCATGCTTGAATAAAGTTATGTTTGCTAGGCGTGCCAGATATGATTTGATATTGTGATATGACTGTTCATGAGCATATTGAATTTTCTTGCTGGGCTTCGGCTCATGGGTGCTATGTGGTGCAGGTAAAGGCAAAAGAAATCTGGACCATCCTTGAGTTGGAGAGCTTAGGTGACGATGTGTACATATGCAGCTGCTCGACCGCCACGACCGAGGTTTGAAGGAAAGAAACTAGGGTTAAACCCTGTTTTGCCGCTTAGATCGGCTGGTTGTAAATATTTTGTTGTAATAAACCTTTAAATTGTATTTTTGGGATCCCAATGTATACAGTAAACTTTCTAGTGAAACGTTATATCTTAACCAAAATTTTTAATCCCTAAACCGCTAATCATACTTAGTAACACGTTATGGCCAAATGACTCAATTAGCGAGTTTAGCGCTGTTTGCAATGTGCACCGTAATGGTCCCTCGAGTTTAGGGCATTACAGGCCGACTTTGTCGCAGAGCTCACTGGGCTTCCAGATGGTAAACAGACAGAAGAGCATGAGCCTCATGACCAAACTCCCACTTGGAAGTTGTTTACAAACAATTCTTCTAATGAACATCATGCTGGAGCCGGAGTGATTTTGATAATGCCTGAAGGGCATCGATTCCACTGCGCGATTAGATTTGACTTCACGGCGTCCAACAACAAAGTCGAGTATGAAGCGCTACTCAGCCAAGGACATGAACATAAAGTCACTCGAAATCTATAGTGACTCCCAATTGGTGGTTAATCAGATTATTGGATAAATATCAATCCCGGGGGCTGAAGATGGTTGCTTACTTGGATAAAGCAAAGGATTTGTTGGCACAGTTTGAAAAATATACTTTCTAGCAAGTACCTCGTGACCATAATTCAAATGCTGATGCTTTGGCCAAACTAGCGTGAGTGAAGGATGCTGACCCGCTGAACATAGTGCCCATTGAACGGCTGTCCGCACCAAGCATCAGTGCAGAAGAAACTTATTTGGTAATTCAGGCAGCGAATACATGGATTGCACCTTTCATTGATTACCTAACACATGGAGTATTGCCGACGGACAGAAACAAAGCCAGGACTCTTCAGCGGCAGACTGCTAGGTTTATCCTAGTCGACGAAATTCTGTACCGAAGAGGATACTCTATGCCACTCCTTAGGTGTGTTTCAAAAGAAAAGGCCAAAGAATTAATGAGAGAGGTCCCTGAAGGGTTTTGTGGGGACCACGCTGGGGGGCAGAGTTTATCGAAAAAGATCCTAAGGCAAGGATACTTCTGGCCAACAATTAATGAAGACTCAATTGAATTTGTTCGAAAATGCGACAAGTGTCAGAGATTCTCCAAGATTCCACGAGCAGCGCCTAATGAGCTAAAATAGATGCAAAGTCCGTGGCCATTCGCAGTATGGGGAATAGACCTCATCGGATCTTTGCCCACGGGAAAGGGCGGCATCAAGTATGCCGTGGTGGCTGTCGATTACTTCACCAAATGGGTCGAAGCTGAGCCATTTACAACCATAACGACCAAGAAAGTGCTGGATTTTGTGGTCAAGAACATTTTGTGTCGGTATGGATTTCCAAGAAAAATTGTCTCAGACAACGGCACACAGTTTGATAGTGATCTTTTCACAGATTTTTGCGAACGACATAGAATTATCAAAAGCTTTTCTTCAGTTGCTCACCCGCAGGAAAATGGGCAAGTCGAGGCTGTCAATAAAACACTTTAGTATACCCTGAAGAAAAGGCCTGAGGAAGCAAAAGGGGCATGGCCAGAGCAGTTGCCAGAAGTCCTCTGGTCGTACAGAACATCTCATCGAACAACAACGGTCCATACTCCATTTTCCTTAGCTTATGGATATGAAGCTATGTTGCCTGTTGAATTAGATCCACCATCACTTTGACGGATAGCATATGATCAAGATGCTAATAGCAGTTATTGATGGAATCTTTGGATTTAGTTGATGAAAGGCGCGAGCAAGCCCAACTTTGAGTAGCAGCTTACCAGCAAAAGGTCACCCGGTATTTCAACTCTAAAGTACATGAAAGGAAATTTAATGTGGGAGATCTGGTACTTAGAAGAGTTTTCCTTAACACCCGTGATCAAGCTGCTGTAGTACTCGGACCTAACTGTTAGTAGAAATAAATTGACAAGGTAAATTGGTAAAGCATGGTAAGAGCGGTGACTTACGCAGAGGGGTTGCTGCTGCCCTCCCCAAGCTAGCGCTTGCTAGATTTTTTCTTGCTCACTGAATTGGTGTACAAGTCAAAAGCTCTCTCAGCAGGCATATCTGCAAGGAAGAAAACATATGAACAGTCATGCAATATAATAAAAGAAGCTTGCCAAGTTAAGGAAAAAAAAGCAAAGAAATTACAAGTATAATACATGAGCTACAATTACTGGTCGCTACACTATTTATTGTACTAGTGCTACACTCACTCTCTGGCCTGAAGAATTCTGAATTTAAAGTAGGGGTGTATTTAAAGTTGTCGTCCTCGTCAAATAAATGACAAGGAATAGGAAAATTATCTAAAAGCAAAAAGTCAGTACCGTTCTCATATGATTATTCAAGAATAGGCTCGGGGTGTTCAGAAACCTTCTTCTTGCCCTTCCCTAAAGGGACCGGAGCAGCGGTAGTTCGTGGGGCGCCGGAAGGTTTGTTGATGGTCACTCCCGTTGCCCTCCTCGTTGGGGGTTGTGACACATCTTGGTGTTGCTCGGGGACTTCTCCACTGGTGGTACTCCCCGCTGTTGATTCCCTCACATCCTAGTGAGGTGTCAGAAGGCCGACCAGCCTTAGGTTGGCCTCAGTGACCAGCTCTTTGATGCTTTTCTCTACGTCAATCATGCTGGCCAAAGATGTTGCTTGTATCTCCATCTCGAGCGTAGGAGCTGGTCGATGCCATGGACCTGAACATCATAAAAGTTATAACAAATGCATGGGAAAGCTAAAGAAATCTAAGTGACCAGTGAATAAAGAATTTACCTCCTTCAGTGAAGGCCAAGTTGTTGGCGACCAGGTCTATTGTTAAAAAGTACTCCTGGAAGTACTTTCCTACGTTGGACTTGTAGGTAGTCTCACTGAGGAAGGAGCGAGTCAATTCCTGGTGACAGAAATGAAAAAACCCCGTGTTGTTTTGGTTAGGGTTGGACTTGAGATCGAACAAATAGTTGATCTCATGTGGCGTGGAAACATGCCATTTTTTATGGCTATAAAGGATATAGAGAGAAAAAAGCACTCTATACCCATTTGGAGTTTTTTGAAAGGGAGCGACCTCGAAATAATTGGCCACTCCTTGGTAAAAAGGATGGAGAGGCAAGATTGCTCCTGCCTCGATGTGGTATCTCGACCAGGCGCTAAAGGCACCGCCAAGCAGGTTTGCCCACTGGTCGATGGTGGGTTTGAATAAAGTTACCCCAGGAAGTCCGTACTTCTTGAGATAATTGGTTAGCATCCTAGAAGTAATGTTGCTAGGAGGAGCAACGTACCATTTAATGTCTGGTTGAAGGACGTCCC
The DNA here is from genome assembly GCF_963169125.1 of Humulus lupulus. Classification (NCBI taxonomy): domain Eukaryota; kingdom Viridiplantae; phylum Streptophyta; class Magnoliopsida; order Rosales; family Cannabaceae; genus Humulus; species Humulus lupulus. The sequence goes on along the minus strand of NC_084801.1, from coordinate 44,957,677 downwards.
GGGGATGAGCTTGTGTTTGGATTCCTGGCTCAGGGGTGTTTTCAGCTCGACCGCTGGTCAAAGGAATTTCAGCCTGAGGAGCAGGCTGATTTACAAGAGGGTTGGTTGATTTCTTTTACTGGGCGGTGGATTTTACTCGACCCATGTTTAATGGACTAGATGAAGGTCTGTTAGACGGCGTATGGGAAAAAGGAATCTCCGGGATAAGTAACGATGGCTGATCCTGATCTTCAAGCAACTGGGTGAGCAAGTCGTCGTCAATCGGCCTCTCACCTCCTCACGGATCGTGCATGAAAATCTGCGAACAGAGAAGGGGAGATGAGAATCTACGGCCCAAAAGACCAAGAAGTGTAAAAATTTGGAATAACGTTGCTCGCGTATAAAAGTTAAGCTTTTATACGACCAACATTATTCTAACAAAAACACTACATTCTATGCGAACAGTTTGGAAAATGGATTAAAAAGCAGAAGTGAAAAGATTTTCAGGAAAAACTTTTTGACTTTGAAGGGGCGGGAAAAACCCAGTTTTTCTACAGGTTTAAAAATCGAATTTTTACTTCGATTTTATGTCCTAAATCAATAATCCTAACTACCAAACTGATTCCTAACCTATGAAAAGTATAATTTTCCTATCATATTAAGCTAGCATCTATGTGCCCTCTTTACCCCGAAACGAATTTTTCAAAAACAGTCAAGAACATTCAAGAATAACAGATATGAAACAGATATGGCATGGCATCTCAGTGACTAAAAAGTTTGAGAAACTTACTTGTATAGAGGTTGGAGTAGATTTCTGTGACGCTAAGTCGATTTGGCTGGGCAGGAACTTTGTGGATCGTCAAAGACCGTCCAAGTTTCTGAGATTTTACGCCTTGTTCTTCGGTGTTCTTGAGGTAAGGTGAGAAGTGAAAAGTGATTCTGAGGGGTTATTTATATTAGTCGAGGAGCAGTTACCAAGGAAATCATGAGGGGTAACTTTCAGAGGCATGGGTAAGTGTAATAGCCATCAGACCACTTTTGGGAAACTGCAATGATGTGATTGGTTTCCTTTTTCGAGAAGGCATTGATGACTCTGACAGATTTGGTGGGACATACGAAGGGTCGGTCACCTAAGTTTACTTTATGCTAGTCACAGTAAAATAAACTTGGGGGGAAAATGTTTACCCAAAAATGGCTCTTGATGATGTGGCAAGATTTTCTTCCATGTGGCTAGCACATGGCAGTTTCGAGTGGATGGATCCTAATAGATCATTGACCAGATAGTCACTGATTCATCAAAACTCACGATTAGGTGCGACCAGTCTGGTCAGATATTTCCATTTACTTTTTTTGAGATGCGCAATCTTGTAATAAGTTCATTAATTATATTTTCCTTTATTACCTTGATACGCAAATCTTAATTGTAATTAAGGCCCATCGGCCCATGTAACCTTCTGGAGCCTATAAATAAGAATGAAAGGGCTCAAGGAGGGGACTTTTGAACTTTTGATCTTTGTATTCAGAGAAAAGAGCATAGTGTGATGATCCACCAAAATTTTAATCCTCTCAAGGTTTATGAAACTCATGAACCCTAGTTCATTAATCACGACATTGGGATTCAATATCAATAAGAACACTAAGTGCACGTAGGTCATTACCATCTAGTTGGGACCGGACCACTATAAATCATTTGTGTTATTTGCTTTCCATTTGATTATCTTCTTGTTTTCCTCTTGTTCTTTATCGTTTATTTGACTCCGTGTCGTTGGCTGAATCGAGGGTCAACAATGGCCATTAACTCATTATCGTAGTATATGATAAAAACCGATATAGTCCTCTTATTTTCACTATTTTTTAGAGGTAGAGTTAGACACAACTATAGTCTACGATAACAATAAAAATCACGGGATTTGCTATCTAAGCAACCATATTTTCCGAGTGACTAAAGACATAAAAAAAAAATTCAACACATAACACATAAAATCTAACTTATTTTCCTTACAAAAATCAAGATATTGGAGACAAGTGCGAGATTGGAAACTCCTAAAACCAAACATTAAAAAAAAACATAAATTTCCTAGAGAAAAGAAGATGAAGAGAAGATCTAAACCATCAGAATAAAGACTTATCGAAAATCTTAAGTTTCAAAGAAATCGAGTACCTAACCAAAAGCCATTATGACAAGTTAGGATTTGAATTAAAAGAAAAGAATAAGAAGAATAGAAATAGACTAGATCTGAGGATTAAGAGTACCTTAGATAGCTAAAATTCTTATCTATACCACAAACATTGAAATCACACTATAACGTACTTCCCAAGTGTTTAGAAAAGCTTAGATTTGAAAGATTTAACCCCAAAACCCTAGTGTTTATCTCTAGAATGAAAATGGCAACTTAAAGGCTCTAAGAAATGTTTGAAAAATGATGCAAATGACTGAGTGAAGGGTCCTATTTATAGAATTCAAGGAGTGAAACTAATGCCCATTAAAATGAATAAAAATGGCACTTTCTGCTCAACAAATGCTCAGAACTCGGTCAAAATCATTTAAGAACAAGTCCAAGCTGATGAGGACTGATTCTAGCTTCGGATTTAACAGAGATTCATAATTGGTACACACAGCTGATACATCACCCACTATAGGTGATATATCGCCTGCGCTGTTTTGTCGAGGGTCCGTGGTTTAGATCATGCAAAGTTGACGTGTTTTTCAATATCAGCATAGGCGATATATTGCCCCCTATAGCTGCAATAAATTACCTTACACTTATGTAATAAACTATGTTTTAAGCACACTTAAAGTTGTTTAAACCACTTTGACTAATTAATACGAGATCCTAGCATCTGAGGGAAAGTTCTAGACTTTCTAGGCTTATCTTTACTTTTAAATTTACCCTTGATTATTTTTATTCATCTAAAATCCTTAAATCCTTAATAAATATACATGTGACAAATGTCACATTCTTAGTTATTCTATTTAAATCTTAGGCTATAATAAATATTATTTCTAGGACCAACTACAACAATTAGACCTTATGATAAAATTAATATTTCTAAACTATAGGCTAAACTTATGAAATTCATAACTAGCTCCATGAGTTTCCAAATAATTCCCAACTTGGACCAATATCACGAAAATTAAAATACTACAGCATAAGTTTTTTTGGAGTGCTAACGTATCATACATAAGCACGTGGGATGGGTTTGACACATTTCTACGCAACATCGAGATGTGAAACACATTGTGGTTGTTTGCTAGAGCTGCCAGTAGGTCTAATATATACGCTACTGGTCCAACCTTGTCCAATATCTCAAAAGGACCTATGGACTGGGGACTAAGTTTGCCTTTCTTCCCAAACCGCTTCACTCCTTTCATTAGAGATATCCTTAAGAAGACTTGATCTTCGACCTTGAATTCCACATCTCGTCGCTTAGCATCCGCATAACTCTTTTGTCGACTTTGAGCAGCGAGCATATGCTTTCTAATTAGCTCCCCTACGTCTTGAGCCTCTCTAACAGCCTCGGGTCCAAGTAGTTGTCTTTATCCTAACTCGTCCCAATGTAATGGCGACCGACATTTCCTTCTGTAAGGTAGTTCATAGGGTGCCATACCAATTGTTGCCTGGTAGCTATTATTGTAGGAGGATTCTATAAGTGGCAAATACTTACTCCATGATCCTCCAAAGTCCAGTACACAAATGTGCAACATATCTTCTAAAATTTGTATGGTACGCTCGGATTGTCTGTTGGTCTGAAAATGAAATTTCGTACTGAGACTTAGCTTGGTACCCATGGCTTCCTGCAAGCTTCCCAAAAGTTTTGATGTGAACACTGAACCTCCGTCGGATGTTATGGTCTTAGGGATTCCATGCAGTCATACAATTTCTCGAACATAGATGTTTGCATACCAGTTCGCAGTGTACATAGTCTTGATAGGCAGGAAGTGAGCTAACTTTGTGAGTCTATCCACCACGACCCAAGCCGAGTCATGTTGCCTGCTTGTCCGGGGTAGTCCTATCACAAAGTCCATGGCTATGTCTTCCCACTTCCATTCCGAAATACTAAGTGGTTGTAACAAGCCTACGGGTCGCTGATATTCTACCCTTACTTGTTGGAATGTTAGGCATTTGGACACATATTCTGCTACGTCTTTCTTCATTCCCAGCCACCAATATAGTGCCTTAAGGTCGTGAGCTATCTTGGTGACCCCGGGTGAACTGAGTATGGGGTATTGTATGCCTCCTTCAATGTCTTCATCTTAATTGCATGGTCATTCGACACACATACCCAACCCTTATATTTCAAGAACCCATGTTCTGATATAGAGAACTTCGTAGTTTTGCCTTCTTTGACTGCAGCTATATGCGGTAATAACATGTCATCATGCCCTTGCCCGATCCATATATCCTCTAGTAAACTTGACTGGATGGACAAGTTAGCCAGTTGACCCATGACTATTTCTATCCCAACATTAATCATCTCTTGCTGTAGCGGCTTCTCAATTCCGGATAATGCTATCAGACTTCCATAATTCTCTCGACTTAATGCATCTGCAACAACATTTGTCTTTCTTGGGTGGTATAGGATTTCGCAGTCATAGTCCTTTACTAGTTCCAACCACTTGCGCTACCTCATGTTGAGCTCTTATTGCATGAAGAAATATTTTAAGCTTTTGTGGTTAGTATAAATCTCACACCATTCTCCATATAGATAGTGGCGCCAAATTTTTAGTGCGAAAACCACCGCTGCCAACACCATATTGTGTGCTGATAGCGTTGCTCATATTCTTTCAGCTGTCTCGAGATGTAGGCTATCACCTTGTCATTTTGCATCAGCACGCAGCCTAACCCTTGCTTGGATGCATCACAGAATACTACAAACTTGTCATTGGGTGTCGATATGCAAAGCGTTGGTGCTGAACACAATTTGTCTTTGAGCAACTGGAAGCTTTCCTGACATTTATTAGTCCAGTTGAACTTCTGTTGTTTCCGAGTTGGGTTGGTAAGTGGAGTGGCTATCTTAGAAAAGCCTTCCACAAACCTCCGGTAATAGCCTGCCAGCCCGAGAAAATTTCTAACCTCTAACGCATTCTTGGTCCTGGCCAATCTTTTACAACCTTTACCTTAGTTGGGTCCACTGCAACTCCATCCTTGAATACTATGTGCCCGAGGAACGCCACTTGCGATAGCAAAAATTTACATTTCTTGAACTTGGCATAAAGTTGGTGCTCCTTCAGTTGCAACATGGTCAGTCTTAAGTGTTCTTCGCGCTTGACTTCGCATTGGAGTACACCAATATATCGTCAATGAATACCATGAAAAATTTGTCTAAGTAATCCTTGAAGACTCGGTTTTTAAGTCCATAAATGTGGCTGGAGCATTGGTAAGATAGAAAGACATAACTAGTGTAACGCCCTACTACCTTAGAGCTGTTACTAAGTGAAGTTAAAATGTGCAACCAACTCGCTAAACGAGGTTTTTTTAAAAACAAAAGTGTGATTAAGTGAAAATCTAGGCTGTAATCTTTAAAAAGTTACTCTATTTCATTAAAAGTTTAAGAGTTTAACATTCGGGATCCCATAACTCAATTTATAAAATATCTACAACTCAAAGCAAGATTATAAGTAATTAACCATCAAAACTAGGGTTTATACAACCATTTCTCAAAAATATCTCCAACCAAGACAGTCGGGCAGACCGAACATGTATGCGTCGCCCCCACGCCCTCTGTACTCATGGCTGGTTGACTTTCTCTTTGCCCTTACCTGCAACACAGAGCACCCGTGAGCCGAAGCCCAGCAAGAAAACTCAAACAGTACATAACATATGCATAATATACAATCACTATAGCAGATATCTCAAATCTAGTCAGACAGTCCATATAATCTAACACATATACGACCATGCCATCCTAGAAGCATTACCAAAGCCTGGGGTCGCGGTCTACACCGTATGGATATCCCATGTATCCACTGGGGTCTCACCCTAACCACGAACACTCCATGTGCTAAGTGGTATTCTCGGCCCCACTGCCGTTCTCGACCATTCACCGTTCTTTCAGCTATAATCACATACAACATTCGCATTCAACAATCAAACATATAATAGTACATTTAGAGCTATAGCCTAGCAATAATACAATCTAGGGCCGCACCTTACAGCAATTCAATGGGCCCAAGCCCTGCAACATGGGTGCTACAGTTCTCTTACCTGTATCCCGAGCTTTCGATGCCCCAAAGCCGCGAGCATGGTCCTCTACCCCAAGCCTTTCCAAAGACCTAGTCACAACACATATGAAACATCCTTTATCACTAACCAATCCCAAAACCACTTCTTGGGACCAATCCCACACTCTCGGAACCCCCAAATTCCTAAAACAATACACCGAAGACATCCCCCGAACCCCCGGAGCAAAGGCTCAAAATTGCAAAATCCCATGCTCTAAAATTGGCCTAGCGCCGCGGCGCTGCCCTAGAGGGCCGCGAAACCCAGCAAGTCAGAGAGCTTCCCCTGCCCAGAATCAGCCTCACACCGCGGCGCCCAAGAACAGGGTCGCGGTGCTCCTTCGCGAACCCATAACCCTGGGTTTTTCCCCTGCGTTTTCCCGAGCCAAAACCACCCCAAATCATCCCAAACTCATACCTAAGCCCCAAAATTAGTTCAAAACCCCACATAGACCATTCAGCAACCTATAAACATCATAATCTAGCTCAATTACACAATCACTCCAATAAATCACACTTTAGTTCCATGCCTTAGTAATTCAAACCAGAAAGTTAAAAGCTTAGACCCAACCTAAACCACACTTCAAATTCCATAATTCACAACAGAAACAAACTTTATAATTGTACAGAATCCTTACCTGGAATGATGAATCCAACCCTAAGCTCCCTTGCTTCCAACTCCAAGCTAAGCCTTCTAATTCCACAAGCTGAATTCTCACAAAACCGGCCATGGCTATTCCTTAAATTTCCACTCTTACTCTTTGAAATCAAGCTTAAAACCCAATAAAACAGAAGCAATTCTTACCTCAGAGCCGATCTTGACTCTTGTTTGGCTTCAACTACTTCAACCCACCTTGATTTCTCCTCTAGGTTCCAAACTCAGCTTCCTTCCTTTTCTTCTCTTTTCCTTTAGGTTTCTCCCAATTTCAGCATAAACAAATCATGCCCCAAATGAAATAAGGTGTATGATCCTTTTCCTTCAGCTAATGGTTATCTATCCTGCCAAATGACTATTCTACCCTTCCATAAATACCCCTTCTCAACTAAACCTCAAGGTCACTTTTGTCAACTCATCTCTATTGCAATTCTACGATTTTCCTATCACAACTTGTTACTCTCAGCAGTTACCTAAGGTTACACAAGTTACCAAATTACCAGTTACCATTATCTCTCAAGAACTAAATTACAAAATCCTTGAAATACCCCTAGGCTCCTCCCGAGCCGGGTATAAAATCCCGTTGTGACTTTTAAGTTATCTAGCTCGCTAGGACCGTCTCGGTACATGCATCACATTGATATCACCACACTCATGTGGTACAAATCACACAACACAATTATCGCATTTATGCCCTCAACGGGCTAAAATTACCAATTCACCCCTATCATGCAAACGGGGCCCACATGCATATTTATACCACCTAAACATGCATCCTAGTCACATATTCATTTAAATTCATATATTAACATATTAATTCACTTATTGCCCTCCAGGCATGCTAATCAGGGTCCTAAACCTTATTAGCAACTTAGGGTGTTACAACTAGGAACTCCCAATGTCCGTATCGAGTCCTAAAAATCATCTTTGGTATATCTTCTTCCTTTACTTTGAGCTGGTGATAACCGGATCATAGATAAATTTTTGAAAACACAGTCGCTCCTCAGAGTTGATCAATAGCAGGTACTTGTTCTTAATTTTCACCTTGTTCAGCTCGCAGTAATTGATACACATTTACGTGCTTCCATCCTTCTTCTTCACAAATAGATTTGGTGCACCCATGGCGAATGGCTTGGTCTGATAAATCTCAAGTCTAAGAGCTCTTGTAACTGTGTTTTTAACTCCATGAGTTTGGTAGATGCCATCCAGTATGGCGCCTTTGAGACAGGCTCGGTTCCTGGTACTAGTTCGATTGTGAAGTCAATTTCCCAGTTAAGGCTAACCCTGGTAAGTCATCAGGGAATATTTCTAGAAATGCCTTTATAATGTGAACGTCTTGAACCTTTAATGGTGTTTCCCATGCAACATCCGCGATGCTTGCTAAGAATGTGTGACATCCTTTCTCTATCATCCTCTAGACTTGAGAGATGAGATAAGCAGTGTCTGTAGTCCTGAAACTTTTCCCATGAAACATGAAACACAGTTTCTGTCCTCAGTGGTTTCGAATGTCACTTGCTTGCGTCGACAGTTGATGGTTGCGCCATGTCTTGCTAGCCAGTCCATGCCCAGTAATACGTCAAAATCCTTGATCTTTAGCTTTATCAGGTCTCCTTCTAGCTCCATGTCCTCGACTTTGATTGGTACTCCTCGTACTATTCGTGATGATATTACAATTTCACCCGAAGGCAGTTCCGTAACAAACCTATTTCTAAATATTTCATAAGGTTTCTTTAGTTTCTCTATCATTCCTAACGAGATATACGAGTGTGTTGCTCTCAAATCAAACAATACTGAACATATATTATCGAGGATAAAAAACTATCCTGTGACCACCTTGTTACTCATTTCGGCTTCTCCCTGGGTCAAAGCGAAGACTCTGACTGGAACCATCTTGTTATCTTTCTTCTCTTATGCTTTGAGCTGAGGACATTCTCTTTTCAGATGACCTTCCTGGCCACACTTGTAGCAACCCTTGCTGTTTGCATGACACTCCCCAATATGTATTTTCTGGCACTTGGAGCATTGAGGGTATTCCACAAAACTGGCTTGTTATTGTCGTTGTTGGTCCATGCTCTTTTGTCACCGCCGGTCTGCTTATTATCGAGATACTTACTTTTCTGTCCATTATTGTTGTGCTGGTTGTTGTGGTTTTGACCATTCTGAGTTTGATTCTGCTGCTTGGGGTTTGGCTTGCTCGCCTCCTCCTTGCTAACATTTCCATGGAGACTTTCCACCTCTATAGCCATTTCCAGGACATCGACGTAAGAAGTGGTTCCAGGGATTTCCAGCTTAACCCCTAAAGCGATATTTGGTCCGAGCCCTCTAGAAAACTTGGTTACCTGCAAGTAGTCATTCGAGAATAACTCTAGTGCGAACTTTGCCAGCCAATCAAACTGCCAAGCGCACTTGACTACCAAAAAATTTCCCTATTTCAGGCTAACAAATTCTTCCACCCTTGTAGCGATGACTGTCGAATTGTAGTACTTCTTGTGAAACAGCTCCACAAATTTGGCCCAAGTCATGGTGGTGATATCGTGAGACTGCTACACAAGATCCCACTAGATTCTAGCATCCTTTTTCAGTAGAGATGAAATGCAGGATATGCGATCCGCGTTGTCGAGGTCCATATGCGTCAGAATTAGATCTACATTCTTGAGCCACTCCTCAACCTCAAAAGGGTCGGTTTTCCCTTCAAAATTCAGAGAGTGATTCTTTCTGAAATGCTCATAGACTGACTCCATGTACTGAGCGAGATAGGGTGCAAAATTTTCCATTGGCCATCCCCCGTATGGATATCCTCCATTCGGATAGCTTCCATTTGGATATCCTTCATTCTGCTCTGGCCAGGGTCATTGAGCCGCTGGCTGAGGCTGTGACTGAGGTTGTTGTTGTTGTCGTTGTAGTTCTTCTACTTGTCATCGTAACAGGATAACTTTAGTGTTTTTGTCAACTGGAGGTGGTGCATTCCTATTAGTAGTAGCAGTGGCAGCAAGTATTCCCCTTCTTCGGATTGGAGGGGTCTTGAGTGTCACGTTGGCAGTGGCATTGTCGTTAGTGCGTGCAGACCTTCAGAGCGACATCTTCCGTAGAGTTCTAATAGTTGAGAGAAACATGTTAAAACTTGTTGGGAAAACTTATACATGATCTTTATTTATTTTCATGTATATCTAATATTAAAAAAAGTAATATGAGATAGCCTAAAACATGTTTCTAAAATTGAATTCAATGAGAAACAAAGAATAGAATACTTACAGTATACGCAGTGGAATGAAAGAGTCATTCCTTCAGTTTCTCTACCTCTTGTATCCTCTCTGTCGCAGAGTATTATCAAGAAACTGAACCGATCTTCTATTTTCTTCAAAATCTTCCAATGTATCCTTAGAACCACCTAGACTAGTGTGGGAAATTCTCAACACATGAGATAGATATAGAGAGAAGAAGAGAAAATAACGAAGAGGCTTAGAAAAGGACTTGTGTTTAGAGAGAATCTAAAACTATCAGAAAACCAATGATTAAACATATGTTTTGACTTCTCTCTAAGCACTCATTTTATAGACTCAATTATGCCATTTAATTTAATTAAAAAATTAATAAAATAATAGCCATTTTGAAGCCCTAGGTCTAAATTATCATGGGCTTTAGGCCCGTGAAATTTTTCGTTTGATTATAAGCCCATTGGACTTAAAATCAAGGTCTGTATTATTTTCTATTGATTTAATTGATTAAATTATTATTTAAATCCTTTATTAGATTATTTATTTATAATTTGAACCTTGATTTAAACTTATTGATTAATTTAGATACCAATTTCTCTTAATTAATAAAGCTGCCATAATTTCTCTTTTCTTCTCAAAATTACACAACTCTATGAAACTATCCAAAATTGACCTGGTCAACTTTGATAATTTTAATTGATAATTAAATAAATTAATTGAGACTATCTAGATGATTTTATCCAAGGTACAATGGGGACCACAGGCCTATGAAATCAAGTTCCAATAAGTTATCATAAATCTAACAAATAAATTTACTAACTTATTAATTCCTCGTGACTCCACTATAGACTCGGAATTGCACTCTTGAATTCATAGAACGTTCTATAAAAAATATAGATACGCTATTAATTATCCATTGTTACAACCATAAATGTCACTCAATCCTTTATAGATGGTCTACATTGAGATAGGACTAAAATACTGTTTTACCCCTCATTGTATTTTATCCTTAAAACACTTAGTTCCTTGGAAATGATATTTCAGTAAACTAATTTAATTACTGAAATGAGATCTCTATCATTTAACACCTTGAACCAAACTAAAAGGAAACCATCGTTTAACTTCTTCATTAGAAGCTATAGATGTTCATATCAATGATTAACACTCCCACTCAATTATACTACCGAGTTCCCAAGATGTAAGTATGGGCTAGTCCGTAGGGTAAGTTGGTAACGAACAAGTCAAAGAACTCAAATAATACAATCAGTTAGAATACTAACCACTCAGAATTGAGATTGAATTGACCTATGGTCAACTATATGATATGACTAGAATAGATAATAATGGTATGTTTACTTATCTTATCAACTGTCAATATCGGTCCTGTCCGATATAACAAATACATCCGATCTTATCTACTTTGCTAATGTTCTGGAAAGAACATAACACTGTAATATGTAAGTAGATCATATCGTAGATTGGCAAGTCAGTGTAAATCCTGTGCACTGACTAATCTTAGGACTAACTTATTTTGAACATATAATCATATTTATAATCCACTGTGATTACGTCACTATAAATAAGATTACCTATATGCTCGGGATTTAATAGAAGTTTATATTAACCAAATAATCATGAAAATAAAACATGTGAGCAAAGTGATTAACCAAGTCAAAAAATGATTTTTATTCTTTTATTGATAATAAAATGAGATTACAAAGAATTTGGGTTTTAATTAGGGCATAAAACCCCAACAAACTCCCACTTGCACTAATTGAAACTAATGCCTTAATTCTACTAATCCCATTTACTTGATATGCTTATCAAATGTAGCTTCTGGTAGTGTCTTTGTAAACGGATCCGCAAGATTGTCTTCAGTTGCTATCTTCATAACCTTCACATCTCCCCTGGCCACATATTCTCGAATAATGTTATACTTCCTTTCTATATGCTTACTCCTCTTGTGACTTTGAGGTTCTTTCGAGTTGGCTATCGCTGCTGTATTGTCACAAAACAACACAAGCGATTTATCCATTTCTGGAATAACACCAAGATCCGAATAGAACTTCTTTAGCCAAACTATTTCCTTAGCTGCTTCTGACGCGGCTATGTACTCGGCCTCCATGGTGGAATCTGAGATTGCAGACTGCTTTATGCTTCTCCAAATCACAGCTCCACCCCAAGAGTAAACACCATTCCAGAAGTAGACTTCCTGTCATCGACATTAGTCTGAAAATCTGAATCGGTGTAGCCTACAGGGTTCAGAACATCACCCTTGTAGACTAACATATAATCCCTAGTCCGTCTCAAATATTTCAAGATATGCTTAACTGTTATCCAATGTTCCGGTCCTGGGTTTGACTGATACTTGCTCACTACTCCCACTGCATAGCAGATATCTGGTCTAGTACACAACATGGCATACATCAGACTTCCAACTGTAGATGCGTAAGGAACTTTTCTCATTGCATCTTCCTCTTCAGGAGTCTAGGGAGATTTCTTCTTTGAAAGATGAATTCCATAGCGGGACGGTAGACGCCCTTTCTTGGAATTTGTCATTGAGAAACGTTCAAGCACTTAATCTATGTAAGCTGCTTGAGATAGAGCTAAGAGTCTGTTCTTTCTATCCCCGATGATCTGGATACTTAGAACATAACTTGCTTCACCCAAATCCTTCATCTGGAATTGAGTGCTCAGCCAGTTTTTCACATCTGATAATTTCTTAACATTGTTTCCAATGAGTAAGATATCATCTACATAAAGAACCAGGAATACCACTATTTGATTTGCCTTCAGTTGGAAAACACAGGGCTCATCAATATTTTTTTCAAAGCCATAGGTCTTGATTATTTCATCAAACCTAATATTCCAGGAACGAGAAGCTTACTTAAGTCCATAGATGGACCTATTCAACTTGCAAACTTTTCCTTCTTGTCCAGGTACTTTAAATCCTTCTGGCTGATTCATATAAATGACTTCGTCAAGCTTTCCATTAAGAAAAGTTGTCTTGACGTCCATTTGCCAGATCTCATAGTTGAGAGCGGCTGATATGAATAGGAGGATGCGGATGGATTTGAGCATGGCTATCGGACTAAAAGTTTCCTCATAGTCCACACCTTCTCTTTGGGTATAACCCTATGCTACTAATCGAGCTTTATAAGTCTCAATATTTCCATCAATACCTCATTTCTTCTTGTAGATCTACTTGCACCCAATGGCCCTAAAGTCAATAGGTGCTTCCATAAGATCCCAGACGAAATTTGAGTACATGGACTCCATTTTCTGTTTCATGGCTTCGAACCATAGTTCCTTTTTAGGGTTAGCCATTGCCTATTTGAAAGACAATAGATCATCATCACCAGTGTCACCAACAACCATATTGGTTTCACCATCCAAACCATAGCGAAATGGGTTCCTAGAAACCCTCCCACTACGACAAGGCTCCGTGACTGTTTGCTCAGGAACAGTGGTACTTTCTTCATTTAAACTAACTTGCGTCAGTTGGACGTGAAGAGTGGGAATTTCATCATCAACTTGCGTTGATGACGATGGAACATTGGTTGGAGTCAATTCTTTAGCCATCTCCTTTAAAACTACTTTGCTGCGAGGTTTAAAGTTCTTGACATAGTCATTTTCCAGAAAAGTAGCATTTGTAGAAGTAAACACTTTCTTTTCTGAATGACTATAGAAAAGTCCACCCCAAGTACCTTTAGGATAGCCAACAAACATGCAAACTTCAGTTCACGGTTCTAGCTTTCCCTCCTTTTTCCTTAGGACGTGAGCAGGACACCCCCAGATTCTATAATGGCGTAAACTAGGTTCACGACCATTCCAGCGTTCTAAAGGTATTTTGGTGATTGATTTTGATGGCACGACATTGAGAATGTCATTCGCGGTTTCAATTGCATGTCCCCAGAATGAAGTTGGTAGAGTTGAGTAACTAAGCATGCATCTAACCATTTCCAATAAAGTTTTGTTTCGGCGTTTCGCTACACCATTTTGTTGCGGAGTACCTGGGGCAGTAAGTTGTGATAAAATCCCAAGTTCAGTTAAATGATCTTGGAACTGCATATCCAAATATTCTCCACCCCTATCAGATTGCAAGATCTTTAATGTTTTACCTAATTAGTTCTGAGCCATTGCTAGGAATTCCTAAAACTTTGAAAATGTTTTTGATTTCCTATGCATTAGGTAAAGACATGAGTATCTAGAGTAATCGTCAATGAAAGTGACAAAATACTCAAAACCACCCCTGGCTTGTACATTCAAAGGTTCACAAACATCTGAATGCACAAGACCAAGTGGTTCTTTGGCCCTATCACCCTTTGCAGAGAATGGACGCTTGGTCAGTTTTCCTTCTAGATAAGATTCACAGACAGGTAATTCACCTAAGGTGAGTTCCCTCAAAGGTCCATCATTTGTAAGTCTTTGAATCCTATCATAGCCAATGTGAACTAGTCTCAAGTGCCATAAATACGTCATACTATTGTTATCAGTCTTTTGACGTTTATTGGTCCTAGGTTTAGCTACTTTGAATAAATCATTATTAAGAGCGAGAGGTTCATTAGGTCGCAGAATATAAAGCCCATTTTCCAAACATGCAATACACAATTGTGATCCATTGAAAGAAATAGATATATTAAAACTTGTGGAAGTCATAACAAATCGTTCTAATTGCAACATGGAAACTGAAATTAAATTTCTACTAAAATTCAGAATAAAAAATACATCTTTTAAAATTAAAAATTTATTTCTGAACTTCAGACGAGCTCTTCCTCTAGCTTGGACCGCAACGAACGCTCCGTTCCCAACTCTAAGCTTTAAGCCGCCTTCATTCACTTCCTCCCACGATTCAAGAAGCTGTAAAGAGTTACAAACATGGTTAGTAGATCCAGAATCAATAATCCAAACAGAGTTATCATTCTCTGAAACACATGTTTATAAGATAAATGAACTATAATCATTACCTTTGTTTTTCGCTGCTAGAAACTTGGGGAAATCTTGTTTCTAATGCCCCTTCTCTTTGCAATGAAAACATTTATCTTTACCTTTCTTGTTTTTCATGTTCTTCCCCTTAGGCATCTGTGTACGTGGTTGTGCACTCATCTTTGCAGCCTTTGCAGGCTTGGAGTTGTTGTTTTGTCCACCTTTCTTCTTGTTTCTAGCTTTCGAAGACGAAGCTGGATGAGCTTCAACCTTAGCTAGATCAGCAGCAACATCAGTAGTTGTATTTTCACCTCCTTTACTAGGTCCACCCTTGATAGGTTCAATAATCTGAAGCTCGTTCATGAGCTGCGTCAGACCATAGTTGAGTTTAGCACGAACGTGCAGACACGGTGCCATCTGAGAATTTACGGTGCCATCACGAACGTGCAGAGACGGTGCTATCCAAGAATTTACGGTACCATCACGAGCATTGATGGTGCTATCACTAACATGCAGACACGGTGCTCATTCTGGGGATTCCTCAATCATGACGAACTCGAAGTTGTCACCTATCAACTCTATGTTGATATTCTGCTTCCAATTAGGGAAGTTTTCTTCGGTGAGTTTCTCCATCAAAAGTTGAGAAAGGATGGGAGTAGACACAGACACTACTTAGCTTAAAACTACAAATTACCAATAAAATAGAAATCAATCACATTTGCTCAATAAAACTTCTATTCACACATGTTTCAAGAAATATCACAAAATATACCAAAAAATATGTAAGATATGAGAAAAAATACCAAAAACAATCATATCTCTATTTCTTTAGGTTTTTAACTAATCTATGATGTCCTTGTCCCGGTTGGCGAGAGTCAAAAATACCACTAGTTAAATAGAGTTGTAAACTCATTTAATAATGGACACCACGATTAACAACCTACTATTCGATCAAAATAAGAAAACAAAATCTCTTATTTTATGAGCTAGACCCACGGTTTCAATAATTATAGATTTAGTCCTAGTAGTCACCGCAGGGGTGAGTCTAGTAGAATTTGACCTATAATTATCTATCTTTCAAAATCTAACCTTGTCAAAATAACTAATGAACACCTTCCGTAGGGGGACGAATCAAAGCGCCTCGAGGCCCCATTAAGCTATTGACTATGTTAAACCAACGGTGGAGATCGAATAAAATTCTTAAAATAAGCTAATTATAAAATTAAAAATAGTATTTTTATTATTTATTTTTAGAAAATTAATTACTATGGTTTTCCCAAAAAAAGTTAAACAGATTAAATTTTTTAAAACCAAAGTCCTATAATTTCCTATTATTTCTAAAGTGTCACATTGAAACAAATTCAATTAATTTAGAATTAATTTGTTGCTAATCAATATTTAAGTTTAACTAATAAAATGAACCTATACAATTAAGTCCAACTCAGGTAAATGAGCCTTAACAATTGGGCTTGTATGGAGGAGGACTGGGTCCAGAATGTCGTTCCCACTACAAAGGCCCCCTATCTTCCATACAAGGTCCAAAAGACAGGAATTTAAACCTTCGTTTTATTAATTGATTAGGCCCACTATAGTCATGCAAAGCAAATGTGCCTTCACAAGTGGAATCACCCACAAGAGAGGAATTTAAACTTTACATTTTCTAATGGGCCCAAATAAAACCTATCATTTTATGAATATTTTATTTGGCAAAATACCATATATTTAACAAACATATGGGCCACTATATGCATCTAAGCCCAATTGCAAAAATACCACATATAGTGCAAACAGACATGTTATAATTGGATGGGCCTAATCATGTTACTATATGTGCAATTCTATGAATTTATGCAAAAATACCACAATTTATTTCATTTGAAAAAATACCACAGTTAATTATCTAGAATTTATCAAAAAATACAAATTAACCAACTTTTTTCAAAAAATAAGTCAATTTAAATAAAATTTATCAACAATTAACAATAGTTAATTTAAATTTCATTTATCAACAATCAACTTGGTTTAGGTTAATTTGAAAAAAAATATTAATTTAATTTAAATAGGATTTATCAACAATTAACCAAAGTTAATTTAAATCCCATTTATAAAAAAATATTTTATTAATTGGCTGAAAAAATGATATTTTTCAAAATTTAACCAATTTTAAATTTTAAAATCAATATCTTAACTATATTCCAAAAATATATTGTGTTGTTACAACTATTAGCTAATATTTTAGCCATTTAAAAAAAATAAAATATAAATAGTTATAGCAACCCTAAAATATCTCAAAATAGTTAAACAAATTCAAATATCCATAAAAATATCTAACTAACAATATTCAAATGTCAAATAATTTAAATATTAAAAACTATAGAATAAAAAGATATTTATATTTTCAAATAAATATTTAATAAAAAAATCAAGAATTTAAATGAAAATATCTTAAATATCTGATATCATAATTATAATATTTTAATATATTAAAAGATTTAAAATCAAGTAGTTAGTCTATTTTTAAATTTGAATTTGAATGTTTGTAGAAAATATCTAATTATTTAAATCCCAACTAACAAAAATATCTTATTTTAAAAAAAATTAAATGATAAAACAAAAAAAAAAGATATTTTTGGTTTTGATAATAAATAATGTATTTTCACAATTTTAATTTTTTTTATTTCTAAAAAAAAAACAGGATGAACAGTACTCGTACTGTTCACTGGAGTGCATGGTGGTTGGGCTGCTGGTGGCGCGCGTGTGCGCGCGCGCATAGGAGCCAGTGCAAAAAAAAAATTTTTAGCAATTTTTCAAACCAAAACCATTTTCTAATTAATTTTTAACATGTTTTACACAAAATAAAGCATATATAAAAATTAATAGCATATAAAACACAACAAAATAACCTAAAAATTGCTAAAATTCACATAAAAGCAATATGCTTCATAAAACATGAAAACCATCAAAATATTCAAACATATAAAATAATTCAATTGTAAACATGATCATGCATGAAAATAAAGATTACTAAAGGCTCTGAGGCCAGTTGATGGGAAAACTTATACAAGATCTTTATTTATTTTCATGTATATCTAATATTAAACAAATTAATACGAGATAGCCTAAAACATGTTTCTAAAATTGAATTCAAAGAGAAACAAATAATAGAATACTTACAGTATACGCAGCGGAATGAAATAGTCCTTCCTTCAGTTTCTCTAACTCTTGTATCCTCTATGTCCCAGAGTATTATCAAGAAACTGAACCAATCTTCTATTTTCTTCACAATCTTCCAATGTATCCTTAGAACCATCTAGACTAGTGTGGGCAATTCTCAACACATGAGACAGATATAGAGATAAGAAGAGAAAATAACGAAGAGGCTTAGAAAATGACTTGTGTTTAGAGAGAATCTAAAACTATCAGAAAACCAATGATTAAACATATGTTTTGACTTCTCTCTAAGCACTCATTTTATAGACTCAATTATGCCATTTAATTTAATTAAAAAATTAATAAAATAATATCCATTTTGAAGCCCTAGGTCGAAATTATCATGGGCTTTAGACCCGTGAAATTTTCCATTTGATTATAAGCCCATTGGACTTAAAATCAAGGTCTGTATTATTTTCTATTGATTTAATTGATTAAATTATTATTTAAATCCTTTATCAAATTAATTATTTATAATTTGAACCTTGATTTAAACTTATTTATTAATTTAGATACCAGTTTATCTTAATTAATAATTCTGCCATAATTTCTCTTTTCTTCTCAAAATTACACAACTCTGTGAAACTATCCAAAATTGACCTGATCAACTTTGATAATTTTAATTGATAATTAAATAAATTAATTGAGACTATCTAGATGATTTTATCCAAGGTACAATGGGGACTATGGGCCTATGAAATCAAGCTCCAATAAGTTATCATAAATCTAACAAATAAATTTACTAACTTATTAATTCCTCGTGACTCCACTATAGACTCGGAATTGCACTCTTGAATTCATAGAACGCTCTATAAAAAATATAGATACTCTATTAATTATCCATTGTTACAACCATAAATGTCACTCAATCCTCTATAGATGGTCTACATTGAGATAGGACTAAAATACTGTTTTACCCCTCATTGTATTTTATCCTTAAAACACTTAGTTCCTTGTAAATGATATTTTAGTAAACTAATTTAATTACTGAAATGAGATCTCTATCATTTAACACCTTGAACCAAACTAAAAGGAAACCATCGTTTAACTTCTTCATTAGAAGCTATAGATGTTCATATCAATGATTAACACTCTCACTCAATTATACTACTGAGTTCCCAAGATGTAAGTATGGGCTAATCTGTAGGGTAAGCTGGTAACGAACAAGTCAAAGAACTCAAATAATACAATCAGGTAGAATACTAACCACTCAGAATTGAGATTGAATTGACCTATGGTCAACTATATGATATGGCTAGAATAGATAATAACGGTATGTTTACTTATCTTATCAACTGTCAATATCGGTCCTGTCCGATATAACAAATACATCCGATCTTATCTACTTTGCTAATGTTTTGGAAAGAACATAACACTGTAATGTGTAAGTAGATCATATCGTAGATTGGCAAGTCAGTGTAAATCCTGTGCACTGACTAATCTTAGGACTAACATATTTTGAACATATAATCATATTTATATTCCACTGTGATTATGTCACTATAAATAAGATTTACTATATGCTCGAGATTTAATAGAAGTTTATATTAAACAAATAATCATGAAAATAAAACATGTGAGCATAGTGATTAACCAAGTCAAAAAATGATTTCTATTCTTTTATTGATAATAAAATGAGATTACAAAGAATTTGGGTTTTAATTAGGGCATAAAACCCCAACAGAACTTACCCTAATACAAGGTAAACACTTAGTCTAAGCAAACATAACTCAGACTTACTAGTTATGATTTCTTATGAAAATTTATGTAAGTCATCTTTATAACTTAGGGTGTGTTTCTATACTTAGACTATTAGGCCATCTTTATTATTTCCTATGTCTATTTCTAACCACCCTATATGACTTAAATTCTCAAGCTCGCAACTTGTCATTGTTCCAAAGTTAACCATATTGAGGGAGGACTGTGATCAGAAAAATCGTTCCCACTACTCTGGCCCCCTAAACTCTCAATACAAAACTCAGTCCATTCATTTGTATCCACCCTCACCGAACTCAGCCATTATTTATTGAATTTATTCTAAATTAATTATGATTTCAAATTCAAATTTCATACATACAAAAAAAAAAAAAAAACTTTATTCATTTGGACACATTTTCACTTATTACAATAATAATTCAAAATAATTAAAGAAATAATACTAATAATAACTAAAGTAAAAATTTATAAAAATCAGGATTTTCTATATCTGATCCTTCATCTAAAATATCATCAGTTATTTCCTCATAATCATCATTACCATAAGTCTCGAATCTACTACGTGGAATATTTATTAATATATTATTCTTTTGTTCATTGGTGAATTGAATCTCAAACCTATAGGTAAACCTAAGTATAAGAAAATAATATCTAATGGCTATCGGTAAGTTATCCTCATTATCTAGAGCTTCCCGTAATTCTTTCAAATTTGAAACTAGAAAAGGCATTTATCCAAAAAGCCTAATTCCTAGGACATATTGATCCATGGCTCTCATCATAATTTTCCTAGTGATTTGAAGGTGAGCTATCTCCTTGTAATATCTGATCAATCTTTGAGTGATTCGTTCTAGAACATTTATTGTATACTTTGGCTCTCTAATCCTTTTCAATGCCTTAATGGCACGAATATCCTGATAAGTCATAACTCCATTCATTTTGATTGAAAATATAATAACTAAAACGTTAGTTTTAACATAAACATAATATTCATAACATAAACACTTACATTGGCGGTTAGATATGAAGCTTTAGCGTGTGTATCAAGGAGAACCTTATGCATATGAATCGTGTCTCTAATACCAACTATAAAGATTCGACTAATTTAAAGACCTCAGACCTTTAAAACTACTAAGACATACTACTATCTTTTGGATATATATATATATATATAATAATCAAACTTTAATATTAATACTTAGAAAAAAAATTCCAAAAATACGGGATCCCATTGTTCATACATAAAATAATAAAGGAAACAAAATCCTTAATTAAAATTTAAACATTTCAAAGTACTAAGTGTAGAAACTTCAAAGACATAATTCAAAAGATTAAAAAATAATGTCATCATCGATCGATCCCATCGGTTCATTAATTTAGTTCCTCGCCCAATACACAAACCAAAGTCGCCTCAGATCCGTCTCGACTTCCATGTTCATTTTCTTGCAAAATCTAAAATAAAAAGGAATGAGCCTAATGCCCAGTAAGGAAAAACTACTAAAACATAAAATAGACTTCAATATTAATGATCATTAGCTCATTATCATAGTATGTGATAAAAAATGCTATAGTCCTCTTATTTTAACTATTTTTTAGAGGTAGGTTTAGACAAAACTATAGTCTACGATAACAATAAAAATCTCGGGATTTGCTATCTAAGCAACCATATTTCCCAAGTGACTAAAGACATAAAAAGAATATACAACATATAACACATAAAATATAACTTATTTTCCATACCAAAATCGAGATATTTGAGACAAGTGCGGAATTGGAAACTCCTAAAACCAAACATTAAAAAAAAACATAAGTTTCTTAGAGAAAAGAAGATGAAGTGAAGATCTAAACCATTTGAATAAAGACTTACCAAAAATCATAAGTTTTAAAGAAATCGAGTACCTATTTAAAAGCCATTATGAAGAGTTAGGTTTTGAATTAAAAGAAAAGAATAAGAAGAATAGAAATAGACTAGATTTGAGGATTAAGAGTACCTTAGATAGCTAGAGCTTCGATCTATACCACAAACACCGAAATCACACCATAACTTACTTCCCAAGTGTTTAGAAAAGCTTAGATTTGAAAGATTTAACCCCAAAACCCTAGTGTTTCTCTCTAGAACAAAAATGGCAACTTGAAGGCTCTGAGAAGTGTTTGAAAAATGATGCAAATGACTGAGTGAAGGGTCCTATTTATAGAATTCAAGGAGTGAAACTAACTCCCATTAAAATGAATAAAAATGGCACTTTCCGCTCAACAAATGCTCATAACTTGGTCAAAATTGTTTAAGAACAAGCCCAAGCTATTGATTACTGATTCTAGCTTTAGATTTCACAGAGATTCATAAATGGCACACACAGCTGATATATCGCCCACTATAGACGATATATCGTCTGCCCTGTTTTGTCGAGGGTCCGTGGTTTCGATCATGGAAAGTCGATGTGTTTTTCCATATCAGCATAGGTGATATATCACTCCCTATAGCTGCGATATATCGGCTTATGCTTATGTACTAAACCATGTTTTTGCACATTTTAAGCACACTTAAAGCTGTTTAAACCACTTTGACTGATTAAGACGAGATCCTAGCATGTGAGGGAAGGTTCTAGACTTCCTAGGCTTATCTTTACCTTTAAATTTACCCTTGATTATTTTTATTCATCTAAATTCCTTAAATCCTTAATAAATATACATGTGAAAAATGTCACATTCTTAGTTATTCTATTTAAATCTTAGGATATAATAAATAATACTTCTAGGACCTACTACAATAATTAAACCTTATGATAAAATTAATATTTCTAATATCACGAAAATTAAAATACTACAACATAAGATAATATTATCTAACTAAGTAAAATTCCGAGACACTACATTTTGAACATATAATTACAATTATAATCCACTATGACCGAATCACTATAATTGTAACTATACATATGTTCAGGATTCTATAAATGTTTGTATTAATAATTATTAATCATGTAATAAAACATGTAAACAACACAATTTTATTGAACAAAATGATTTCTACTACTTTATTGATAATGAATGAATTACATAAGAAATGTGGTTTTATAAGGGCATAAAACCCAACAAACTCCCACTTGCACTTTTAAAACAAATTTGATATTTCTCTCAAACCCATTCCCTCTATATGCTTTAGAAATGTTATCTCTCCTTGTGTCTTTGTGAATGGATCCACAAGATTATCCTTAGATGCAATCTTCATGGCTTTCACTTCTACCCTTGCCACATATTCTCTAATGATGTGGTACTTCCTCTCTATATGCTTTGCTCTCTTGTGGCTCTGAGGTTCTTTAGAATTGGCTATGGCCCCATTGTTTTCACAATAAAAAATGAGGGGTTTATCCATTTCTGGAATAACACCAAGTTCTGTATAGAACTTCCTCAGCAAGACTATTTCCTTAGCTGCCTCAAAAGCTACTATGTACTCAGCCTCAATGGTAGAATCTAAGATCGTAGATTGCATAACGCTTCTCCATATCACAGCTCCACCCCTAAGAGTAAACACGATTCTAGAACTTCCTGTCATCGACATAAGTTTCAAAATTAGAATCGGTGTAACCTAACGGGTTCAATACTCCACTCGAGTATACTAACATATAATCCCTAGTTCGCTGAAGATATTTTATTATGTGCTTAATTGCTATCCAATGTTCCCTTCCTGGGTTTGACTGCTATCTGTTCACAACTCTCACTGCATGGCAGATGTCCAGTCTAGTGCACAACATAGCATGCATTAGACTCCATACTGTAGATGCATAAGGAATCCTTCTTATATCATCTTCCTCTTCAGGAGTCTGTGGAGACTACTTTTTAGAAAGATGGATTCCATGCTGGGATGGTAAACATCCTTTCTTTGAATCTATCATAGAGAAATGCTCACACCTTATCTATGTAAGATGCTTGAGATAGAGCCAATGTTTTGTTCTTTCTATCCCTCAAAATTACGATACCAAGAACATAACTTACTTCACCCAAAGCCTTCATTTGGAATTGAGTTCCCAGCCAGTTCTTTATGCTTGATAATTTCTTGGTGTTGTTTCCAATGAGGAAGATATCATTCGATATAGAATCAAGAATAACCACAATGTTGTTTTCCTTGAGTTGGTAAATGCAGGGCTCGTCTATATTCTGTTCAAAACCATAGGTTTTAATGATTTCATTAAACCTTAGATTTCAGGAACGTGAAGCTTGCTTAAGTCCATAAATGGACCTATTTAACTTGCACACTTTCTTTCTTGTCCAGTACTTTAAACCATTCTGGTTGATCCATATAAATGGTTTCGTCTAGGTTCCCATTAAGGAACGGTGTCTTGACGTCCACTTGCCAAATCTCATAATCAAGAGTTGCGACTATGGATAAGAGTATGCAAATAGATTTTAGCATTGTAATGCCCTACTACCCAGGGACTGTTACATTGTGCATTTTAAACAGTGCTAAACTCGTTAACTGAGTCATTTGGCCATAATCGTGTAACTAAATGTGATTAATGGTTTAGGGTTAAAATTTTTGGTTAAAGATACAACGTTTCACTAAAACGTTTACTGTATACATTAGGATCCCAAAAATATATTTCAAAGGTTAATTACAATAAAATATTTTCAACTAGTCGACCTAATCGACAAAAAAGGGTTTAACCCTAGTTCCTCTTTAAACCCTCGGCCGTGTTGGTCGAGTAGCCGCATATGTACACATCGTCACCTAAGCTCTTCAACTCAAGGATGGCCCAGCTTTCTTTTGCCTTTACCTGCACCACATAGCACCCGTGAGCCGAGGCTCAGCAAGAAAACTCAATATGCTCATGAACAGGTAATAACATGTCACTGAATCATAATAGCATGCCTAGCAGTAATAGCCCTATTCATGCATGTAAGAAAGTCCAAATAAATGATTGTGGACCCTGCCCTCCTATATGGATGACTATCAAGTCAATCCTAAGTGAATATCAATAATGATTCTAGTAATCATGCTGGGGCTTGCAGCCCACTCAGATAAGTGACTAAGGAGTCACTAACTTGAACCAGATAAGTAACTAATAAGTCACGAACTTAAATTAGATAAGTAACTGATAAGTCACGAACTTGAACCAGATAAGTAACTGATAAGTCACGAACTTGAACCAGATAAGAACTAATAAGTCACGAACTAGGGCTTCGCACCCTAAGCCATGTGACATTACAGTCACCTGAGCCTTTTGGCCCTGGCTCTATGTAACTAGCCTTTAGACTAGACAAGCACTTTTGTTTTCATCAAACTTGAGGTCAGTCAAGCATTTCATGCTTATGTTGATAATGCTTAAGTCGATTAGATCTAATCTTTTCAGCTTGCGTTAAACATTCTAATGCCGTTCTTGACTCATAAGCCAATACCATACTACCAGTGCCCAGTACCACTGTCAAACCTGACTAATAAGTCACAGCTTCACAATCAATATTGACACCATTGTCGTTGCTGACTAATAAGTCAGTACCATTCACAAGTAAGCAATGCAACCATGCATATATCATATGTCAAATATCCAAATACAAGTCATTTAGTATGCTTAATCAACAATCACTAGCATAATTATGATCATGCACATTTACAGAGACTCAAGCTCTGATCAATTCCATATTCAATATTCATGTCATGCCCTAATCACATGTGTTGATATGCATTTACAATGCAATCAATGTCCATATATAGAGCACTCAACATGCCTCATCAATAACCATGCATGTCACATACTGGGTGCAGTTTTCTTACCTTTGGTCCAAGCACAGGTTACCAATAAACGAGCCACAAGCACCATCTTGTTTCCAAGCCCCTAGTGATAACATAGTCACAATCATAATATAAAATCTCATCAAAATGAGTAAATAAATACTTCTAGACCCAACCCAAGCCTCTAGGACGTCGAATCACACTCAACTGGGTAGTAGGATCAATCCCAGGCCCTTAGAGTTAAGTTCCCACGACTAAAAACCGAATATGGGCAAAACTGCCCTTAAGCGTTGCCGCCCCCTAACCCTGAGCTGCGGCCTGCCTACAGACAGAAGACAGACCACCTCTCTGCCTGCACCATGCGTCGCTGCCCTACCTGCCCATCAACCAACCTCATCCTCTTCATCAAGCTTGGGCGGCGATGCCTTAGAACAAGGTCGCGGCCCAACCCGAACCAACCAAAATCCTTCGTTTTCTCCATTTAAAAACCTTCCTAAAACCTATCCAAACATCTCCAAATCCAAAAATAAAAGTTCCCAAACATCCTAATTATCCAACACCAATAAAACCAAGGCTTCAAATCATCCAAAAACTCATCAAAACATAAAATCCAATCGAAGCTTAAAAACTCAAAAAATTAAAACTTAAAACTTGGATTACCTCCGATTGAGTCGTTTCCCAACTAAATCCTTCGGCTAAAAAGCTTCTAATCTTCCCTAGAATCACTATGCCTGAATCCGAGTCCTAAAACTCAAGTTTCCTTCAAAAATGTGATCGGTGTCAAAAAGGGAACGGGAGGGAGAGAGAATGTTCTTTTTATAATTCTAACAAGTTACTTTAAGCTTAAGTAACCTCAAGCAAATCCTAATGCTCGGGGTCCCGAAAACGCCCTCGGGATAAAATAGTTAAAATTTCTGGAATTTCTCCCTGATCTCACTAACTCCCAATTTATCACCAAATATCTATTCCCATTACCCAATATCCCGGTAATGTGCTAAATACCCCTTGACTCACTCCGAGTCAAGTATGAATCCCATTGTGACTTTCCCACTAGCTTGCTTCCTAGGTTCGTCTCGTGCTGAGTAACCCTAGCATAACCAAATAATAATGAAGCACCACACACATATGCCAAAATTACCAGAAATGGACAAAATATGAAAATTTCCCAATTAATCAGAAATGGGCCCACATGCATATTTTATACACCGAAACATCCATATCTAGTCATATTATAATATAACTCACATAATAACATAATAATACACATAAATATCACATAATCATATAACTCCAAGATTTTCCATCCTGGCCCTCTAATCAAGGCCCTAAACCTTATTAGGAAATTTGGGTCGTTACAACTATCCCATCCTTACAGAAATTTCGTCCTCGAAATTTATCTGAATAGCCCGGAATATAAATTCTGCATATCTGATTCCAGTTTCCAGGTCGCTCCCTCGACCTAACTATTTCTGTATCTGTATATTGTGGTAAACCTTAACCAAAGGTATAGATTTGTTTCTCCAAACTCTGTTCTTTCTGTCTCATATCTAGACTGGCTATTCCTCATAGGTAACTTAGCCTCTAATTCTAGATTCTCATAACTCAACACATGAGTCTCATCTACACATGTCTCCTTGACATGAACAATATGAAATACATTGTATACGACCAACAGTGCCGAAACTGAGGTCAACCCAAAGGCAACCTGACTGATCCTATCTAGGATTTCAAACAGTCCTTACTAATCTAGAGCTCAATTTACCCTTATTCCCTCACCCTTTTCCATGGTGACATTCTAAGGAAGATACAATCTTACACCTGGAACTCCTTGTTCCTGCATTTCAAATCATCATAACTTTTCAATTTACTCTGAGAAGTGAGCATCCAAGCTCTAACCTTTCAATAATCTCAATGGTCCCCTAAATTACCACATGATCCAAATATAACATCTCACCCATCTCATCCCAATGAATAGGTGACATACATTCTCTACCATATAGCATCTCATTAGGTGCCCCTCCAATAACTGGGTAACTCTCTCTGATTTACTATCAGTCTGAGGATAATAAACTATACTAAACTCCAAATGTATATTAATCGCCTTCTACAACCTTTCCCAAGACTTGGAAGTAAAAGCAGAGTCTTCATCTAATAAGATAGACCTCAAATTCCATGAAGGCGTACTATCTTTCTCACATAGAGATCTACATACTAATCAACTGTGCTACTTGTCCTTACTGATAAAAAGCGAGCTGACTTTAAATACTAGTTCATAATGACCCAAACAAAATCATGCCGACCCACTATCTTGGGCAGCCCCACCACGAAACCCATTGCAATGTTTTCTTTACTACCGTTATAGAATACACAAAGGTTGTAATGGCCCTACTGGTTTCTAATACTCTGTCTTGACCTGCTAACAGGTTAAGAACTTTTCCATGTATTCAGTTACATCTCTCTCCATCCCAGGCCACCAATATAAAGCTTTCAGACTCTGTTACATCTTCCTGATGCCTGGATGAAGAGAATAAGAGGGTAGTATAAGATTCATCTAGAATCTCCCAATTTATCCTAGTGTCCATCGGATTCCAAATCCGATCTCTATACCTTTATAAACTCATACCTGACACTTCATAATCCTTAGCTAATCCAGCTAAGACTTTCCCCTCAGTTCTTCCCATCTGTGGGTCACTTAGTTATTTTCCCTTTGGGTCACTCTGCACTAGTTCTGGTTACACCCTTCAACTAACATGTTGATTGGGTAATCCCTGTCATTGAGGTGTCATAACAACCTACAAACTAGTTCTGATCTGTAAGAAGCCTCAGAACTCTTTCCCAAAGCACATGTAATATCCTGCCTGTCCAAAGAAACTCCTGACCTGTAAGGCGTTCCTTGACCTATTCAAATCTCCAACCAAGAATATACCACAATACAGTCAATTAAGATGATTACAAATCCAATTCAGATAATCTTTGAATACTCTGTTCATCTAATTCATCAAAACAACTCGGCACTCCTAGTGCCCATAACTAATATAGAAGGCAGTCTTCTGTCTATCCTTCGCCCTGATCTTTAGCTGATAATAATCAGATGAATGATCCACTTTGGAGAATACCATCTTACTCAATAACTGAGCCATTAGTTCTTACAATTCTATTGAAATCGTACAATACAGTACCCTAGACCTGGTTCCAATCCTGGCACCAACCTAATCACCATTCTATGTCTTTATGTAAAGGTAATCCTGACAAATCCCCTGAAGATACATCCATAAATTCACAGACTAATTCAGTCTATCCTGATTCCACTGGCACAACCTATGTGGTATCCACCACACTAGCTAAGAGTTCTATGCATACTCTTGCAATAGATCTCCAGCTCTAAATACAGATGTTATCAGCATAGTGCCAACTACCACAAGGGTTTCCCACTCTCAAACCCAAGAGTTACTATCCTTTCCTCGCAATTTATCACTACCCCACACTTGGTTAACCAATCTATATCCAGGATAATATCAAAGTCAGTCTTAACCAACCCTATCAAACCAACTGATGAGTCCTTTCTCACCATAACCTAACCCATCTCTTCAAATTACCAATAGAATATCACATTCTCATCACAACATAACCATGCAATCTGCATAACAAGTCTATACCTCTCTAGATGAAACAAGCAAAGAACAACATGGCACCAAAACCAGTTAGCGCAACACAAAAATCAGAACTAGAAAGCTGACCCGCTACCACTGAGGAATCAGCCTCAGTCTCAATCTAAGTCTTCGACTATGACTGCATCGGAGCAAACACTCGAGCTGGAGTCGAGTTTTCCACCCTCTTTTTCTCATCCTTCCTTCGCCTTGGGAAATCCTTCTTACGATGCCCAACCATCCCATATAAGAAACATGCCTTTCCTCGGAATTCTCCCAAATGACGCCTCGTACACCAAGTATATTCTGGGTAGCCTTTCCAATCCTTATTCTTGCTCAATCCAATAAATGAAGGTATCAATGTCTGAGCTCCATGCTCTCTGGCACTCTCCTTTATAGTCTTATTTCCTGTGCTCTCAATAGCAAGAGCCTTTCTTACCATCTGAGCGTAGGTAGAGATTTCATGCACTGGGGCAACTCTGATGCCCTGAGCTATTCTGGGATTCAATCCCTGGATAAACCTTTCCTTCTGAGCTGCATCCATGGGTACCATATTAAAAGAAAACTTGGCCAACCTATCGAATCTGTAAACATACTCGGTTATTATTGCATTTCCCTGAACGAGGTTCAGAAACTCATTCATCTGAGCAGTCTTGACTGCATCACAGTAATATCTTTCATTAAATAGTTGCCTAAATTCTTTCCAATCCATCACAACTGTATCTTGTGTCTGGGATACTACTTCCCACCATGTCCAGGAATCATCCCGCAATACAAATGTAGCACAGATCACCCTATCGTGACCTACCACCCCCATACTGTCGAGGATGGAACTGATCATGCCCATCCATTGCTCAGCTCTGAATGGATCTAGGCCTCCCTCAAATACTGGAGGGTAATACTCCTGGAACCTTTCACAAAGAAATTCCCACCTGTTCTCAACCCTAGGCTGAGCCAAAATTAGTGCCACTTTTGGCATAGCAAACGAAGAGGTGTTCCTTGACAGAACTTGCTGATGTTTCAAACACCTAACCTCTTTCTCTTGCCTTTGCAATCTTAATTGCACATCTGTAAACACCTGCTGAAAATTCTGAGGGGCAGGTGAAGAACTCAAACCCTGGCTGTAATTCCCAGCCTCGGTATAATCATCACCGGGTCTCATTATCTGCCTTGGATACATAACCTCTGATTGAATCTACAGTCAATAAATAGACCTATTAAACATGATGAGCATTTTCAAAAGCCTTCCCCATGGGAACAATCATACCACACTACACTCACAAACCACTGTAGTGCTAAAAACATGCCCATAGCATTTGTTCATCAATTCATAACCCTTGCTCTTCCAACCATGATTCCAACTCCAGCATGCAAATATCATATTCATATATCACAGAGCAGGTAATCATGTAATCATATCAATACTCAAGAGCCAAGCTCTATCACAATCTCATGCTCCCTAATACAATATGTAGGTAAAGCATTTATATTCTATTTAAGCAGTTAAGCACATAACCACATAAATAGTTACCATACCCTGAGTGAAGCTTGTCTTTAGTGACGAGTGTACATGCCCAGCTTGTCTACAGGAATTGTAATGACCCAAATTTGCTGATAAGGCATAGGGCCTTGAATAGCGTGCCTGGAGAGCAATAAGTGAATTATTGTCAAATATGTGAATTTGTGTGAATATGTTATTAGTGATGCATGTTTAGGTGAATTAAATATGCATGTGGGCCCCATCTGGTTATTAGGGGCATGATTGTAATTTTAGCCCGCTGAGGGCATAAATGTGATAATTGTGATATACCTGCAATATATCTGTGTTGCACGATCCGAGACAGTTCTAGGGAGCGGTTAGCTAGAAAGTCACAAC
Source organism: Humulus lupulus (assembly GCF_963169125.1). NCBI lineage: Eukaryota > Viridiplantae > Streptophyta > Magnoliopsida > Rosales > Cannabaceae > Humulus > Humulus lupulus. Next base: position 44,926,508 of record NC_084801.1, on the reverse strand, counting down.
GGGGTCGAAAATTTGACTCGGGGCGAGTCGAGGGGTATTTTGGGTGTCAGTCATTTTATGGGGTTATCGGGTTATGGAAATAAATATTTGGAGATATATTTGAGGTTAGAATGTCTAGGAGGGAATATTGGGGAAATTTACCATTTTTCCCTCGGGGACGTTTTTGCTACCCCGAGCCTTGAGGTAACCTTAGAGACTAAGTTAAATAAAACAAAATATTAGAGGCTCTCAAAACTTAGGAATCGACCCACCTATTCTATCTCCCTCTCTCATCTTTTTCCTAGGAAGCTTGGAGGCCTAGTGACATTTTGGAGGAAACTAGCCAAAAAACTAAGGAATTGGAGCTGGGATTTTGGGGAGCTTGAGGCTTGGAGCTTGGAGCTTAGGAGATCAGCTCAGAGACTCAATTAAGCAAGGGTAACCCTTTAAATTATTTGAATTGTGCTTGAAATTTCTGCTGGTGTGTTAAGAGTTTTGCATGTTGGAGAGATGAAGATCCAACTTTGAGTTTGATGAGGCTTTGAACTAGAATTCTGGTTTGGTTTTGTTGCTGAATCTATAGTATAATCTCTGTGATGATTAGTTTGGATTGTTGGCTTGCATTTGGGGTTAATTAGATTTGTTTTTGGGGTGAAAATGGTGAGTTTTTCTGGGCTCGAGGGGTCGGGCCGCGACGCTGTTCTTGCTGAGCCACGGCCCCTTAGAACTTGGGGCGTCTGGAAATGGAGGCGCCCCGCGGTGCCCTTCAGGAAGGGCCACGACGCGTGTGGGCTAAAATGAGGTAGGGCCTTAGGTTGAGCTGGGGGCCGCTGCATGAGTCCCTAGGGCCGCGACGCTTAGTGCATTTTTGGGTTCTAGAGAGGTATTAGGCTCGGGAATTCAATAGTTAAGGCTCAGGATGGATTCTATCACCCGGATTGATAGAATTCAACGTTCCAGAGATTAGAATTATGACCCAAAGCTAATTAATGGATTAGAACTTGATGGGTGGAAACTATTAATGTGTTGTGACTAGGGTTTCGACGAGGCTCGGACTACGGAACTATGCTCGGGACATCGGTGCTTGGAAAGCTCGGGACACAGGTAAGAAAACTACCGTTCCCATAGAGCTTGTGTTGCAGGGCTCGACCCTATAAGATTAAGTTGCAGGGCTCGACCCTATATAATTGTGTTGCAGGGCGTGGCCCTTTGATTGTATTTATATGTGCTTAAATATCTGTTTAGTTATATTATGTGTGTATATAAATGGTGGAACGGCGATGGCCAAGAACGGCGATGGCCAGGAACGGCGAAGGCCGAGAACGGCAAGGGGCCGGGAGCAGTGTTTAGCATGCAGAGTGCGAGTTGCTAGGGCAAGACCCCAAGGGATACCTGGGATATCCTTATAGTATAGACCGTGAACCCAGGGCCTGGTAAAGCGCCTTGGACGGCATGGCCGTACGTGTATAGCCTGATGATGGCATGATTTTATATTAAGTGTTTGATATGCATGTATTATCTGCTTGTGAGGGTTTTCTTGCTGGGCTTCGGCTCACGGGTGCTCTATGGTGCAGGTAAAGGCAATGGGAAAGTCGATCAACCTTGAGTATGGTGAGCGTGACGAGCGGTGTGTACATGTCTGGTCTGCCTGGCTGCACAGCCAAGGGTGTTTTTGGGAGATGATTGTACCAAACTTGAATTTTGTCGTTTAGTCAACTTTGGTTATATTTTGATTTATATATATTTCTAAACAATGTTTTTGGGATCCCAAATGTTAAACGTTTTATAATTTTTCAATGAAAGGTTTATTCTCAAGTGTATGACTTCGATTATGATTTAATTACACCTTTTTCCTAAAAACCTCGGTTAGCGAGTTAATTGCACATTTTAAACTCACTCAGTAACGGCTCTAAGGCAGTAGGGCGTTACAGGAACCCTTAACCTTGGCTCGCTCTAATACCAAGTTGTAACGCCCTACTACGTAGGGATCGTTACATTATACATTTTAAACAGTGCTAAGCTCGCTAACCGAGTCATTTGGCCATAATCGTGTAACTAAATGCGATTAATGGTTTAGGGTTAAAAAATTTGGTTAAAGATACAACGTTTCACTAAAATGTTTACTTATACATTGGGATCCCAAAAATAAATATTAATGGTTAACTACAATAAAATATTTTCAACCAGCTGACCTATGCGGGAAAATAGGGTTTAACCCTAGTTCCTTTTTAAACCCTTGGCCGTGGTGGTCGAGCAACTGCATATGTACACATCATCACCTAAGCTCTCCAACTCAAGGATGGTCTAGCTTTCTTTTGCCTGTACCTGCACCACATAGTACCTGTGAGCTGAGGCTCAGCAAGAAAACTCAATATGCTCATGAACAGGTAATAACATTTCACTGAATCATAATAGCATGCCTAGCAGTAATAGCCTTATTCATGCATGTAAGCAAGTCCAAATAAATGATTGTGGACCCTGCCCTCCTGTATGGATGACTATCAAGTCAATCCTAAGTGAATATCAATAATGATTCTAGTAATCATGATTGGGCTTGTAGCCCAATCAGATAAGCGACTAAGGAGTCATGAACTTGAACCAGATAAGTAACTAATAAGTCACGAACTTAAATCAGATAAGTAACTGATAAGTCACGAACTTTAACTAGATAGGTAACTAATAAGTCACGAACTTGAACCAGATAAGTAACTAATAAGTCACGAACTTGAACCAGATAAGTAACTGATAAGTCACGAACTTGAACCAGATAAGTAACGAATAAGTCACGAACTTGGGCTTCGCACCCTAAGCCATGTGACGTTACAGTCACTTGAGTCTTTTGGCCCTGGCTCTATGTACCTAGCCTTTAGACTTGACAAGCACTTTTGTTTTCATCGAACTTGGGGTTGGTCAAGCATTTCATGCTTATGTTAATAATGCTTGAGTCGATTAGATCTAATCTTTTTAGCTTGCGTTAAACACGCTAATACCGTTCTTGACTCATAATCCAATACCATACTACCAGTGCCCAGTACCACTGCTGAACCTAACTAATAAGTCACAGCTTCACAATCAATACTAACACCATTGCCGTTGCTGACTAATAAGTCAGTACCATTCACAAGTAAGCAGTGCAACCAGGCATATATCATAAGTCAAATTTCCAATTATAGGGCATTTAGCATGCTTACTCAACAATCACTAGCATAATTATGATCATGCACATTTACAGAGACTCAAGCTCCGATCAATTCCATATTCAATATTCATGTCATGCCCTAATAATATGTGCGGCTATGCATTTACAATGCAATCAATGTCCATATATAGAGCACTCAACATGCCTCATCAATAACCATGCATGTCACATACTGGGTGCAGTTTTCTTACCTTTGGTCCAAGAACAGGTTACCAATAAACGAGCCACAAGCACGATCTTTTTTCCAAGCCCCTAGTGATAACCTAGTCACAAACATAATATAAAACCTCATCAAAATGAGTAAATAAATACTTCTAGACCTAACCCAAGCCTTCGGGACGTCGAATCCCACTCAAATGGGTAGTAGGATTGATCCCAGGCCCTTAGAGTTAAGTTCCCACGACTAAAAACCAAATATGGGCAAAACTGCCCTTAAGCACTGCGGCCCCCAATCCTTGAGCTGTGGCCCGCCTCCAGACAGGAGCCAGACCACCTCTCTGCCTGCACCTTGCACCGCGGTGCACCAACCTTGCGCCGCGACCCTACCTGCCCATTAGCCAACCTCATCCTCTTCATTAAGCTTGGGCCGCGACGCCCTAGAATAGGGTCCCAACCCAACCACGAACCAGCCAAAAACCTTCATTTTCTCCATTTAAAATCCTTCCAAAATCCTATCCAAAAATCTAAGTTCCCAAACATCCAAATTATCCAACACCAATAAAACCCAACCTTCAAATCATCCAAAAACTCATCAAAACATAAAATCCAATCGAAGCTTAAAAACTCAAAAACTTCAAACTCGGATTACCTCCAATTGAGTCATTTCCCAACAAAATCCTCCAAGTAAAAAGCTTCTAATCTTCCCTAGAATCGCTATGCCTCGATCCTTGCCTGAATCTGAGTTCTAAAACTCAAGTTTCCTTCGAAAATATGATCGGTGTCAAAAAGGGAACGGGAGGGAGAGAGAACGTTCTTTTTAGAATTTTAACAGGTTACTTCAAGCTTAAGTAACCTCAAGCAAATCCTAATGCTCAGGGTCCCGAAAACGCCCCCGGGGTAAAATAGTTAAAATTCCGAGAGTTTCCCCCTGATCTCACTAACTCCCAATTTATCACCAAATATCTATTCCCATTACCCAATATCCCGGTAATGTGCTAAATACCCCTTGACTCACTCCGAGTCAAGTATGAATCCCATTGTGACTATCCCACTAGCTTGCTTCCTAGGATCGTCTCATGCTGAGTAACCCTTGCATAACCAAATAATAATGAAACACCACACACATAGCACATATATGCCAAAAATACCCAAAATGGCCAAAATATGAAAATTGCCCAATTAATTAGAAATGGGCCTACATGCATATTTAATACACCTAAACATACATATCTAGTCATATTATAATATAACTCGCATAATCACATAATGATACACATAAATATCCCATAATCATATAACTCCAAGATTTGCCATCCTACCCCCCTAATCAAGGCCCTAAACCTTATTAGGAAATTTGGGTTATTACAAGCATGGCAACTGGAGAAAAAGTTTCCTCATAGTCAACTCCTTCTCTCTACGTATAACCCTTTTCCACGAGTCGAGCCTTGTAAGTCTCGAATTTTCCATCAACTCATTTCTTCTTATTGTAGATCCACTTGCACCCAATGGCCCTAAAGTCACAAGGTGCTTCTACAAGATCCCATGCGGAGTTAGAGTACATGGACTCAATTTCCTGTTTCATGGCTTCAAGCCAAAGATCCTTATCAGAACTACCCGTTGCCTGTTTGAAAGACAATGGATCATCATCACGTGTGTCCCCAATGACCATGTTGGTTTCACCATCCATACGATAGCAGATCAGCATCCGAGAAACCCTCCCACTATGACGAGGCATTGTAACAGTCTGAATCGGAACTGTGGTTTCTTTTTCTTCCTCGTTAATCTCGACTTGCATCACTTGAGGAAGATTAGTAGGAATATTTGACTACAACAATTTTGACCAAATATGACATAAAAAAATATAACATATTTGTAGGAGTGTTATTAATATATCTAATAAAAAAACACGGATCAAATTTTTTATGCTTTAGGCGGCAAAATGAAAACTTAGGCGCCTGAAATCGACCAAAGGAAAAACAAAAGAGGGTTTTCTCAATTATGAATCCCTAATACCTATCTCACACTCATCAACCTCTTGGTTCTCTCTCTCTCTCTCTCTCTCGATTCTCTCGTCTTCACGCCGCCGGTGCTCTCATCTGTTGAGCCACTTAAACACACCTCGACCACGCTACCCTGTCCTTCCCTATGTATCTCTCTCGGTCGCTGGCTAGAAGAAAGAACCCAGGTAAACGTGAACTTCGTTTTTCTCTCCCTCTCATTTTATTCCCTTTTGTTTATCTGGGTTTTGCTTCTTTTTCAGGGAGTGTCGATTGTGCCGCCATTGATATGTCTGAGCTTGGCAGTTATTGGTTTGATTTTGTTTGGAAATTTTGGCTCTCTTTCCTTTTTTGTGACTCTCTCTCCGTCAATCGGGTTCTTCTCATTTCCTTCTCCAGATTTAGTTCTTTCCCTCTCACCCACGATCTCATTCTCTCTCTTTCTTTCTCTATTGTTGCAGATGTTAGCATGGAGGTGGGACTGTGGGGATGGTGTTGTAATGGCAGGGACTTCAATTGGACTAGGGTACCGTCGCCGTGAATAAAATGGTTTATTTTGCTTACAACCCCACTTATCTAAAATGGTAATGACGATTTTTTATTCTTAGGCATCATCTTTGATTAATTTTTGAAATAATTATTATATATTGTTTATGTTTTAGGGATTTATGCAATTTTTAATATGAATTATTGATGATGTTTCTATTAACTTTACGTTTGGTTTGTTTGAGGATTTTGGATTACTAAATTTGGTGACTTTGAGGTTTGTGGATATGCTGCTAGCTTTGGGTATTCTATTTTTTATATTGGTTTTAGATTTAGAGTTTTTGTGTTTTATGTTTTTGTATATTTAGATTTAGAGTTTTTGTTTTTTAGAGTTTTCTCAGTATGTTGTTGAAGGCAACTTTTCTTGATTTGCCTTTATGGCATCACATTCTTGTTCTTGAAGTCCTGAGGGTAATTCTAGAAGTGGAAACATACTCCTTATTTATGTAGTATGTGTGACATAGAAGATTATGGTAGAGTCTTGTAAAGTTGTTTGAATAATTACAAAGGTGGAACTTTGACAGGGTTTTTGTTTGGAGGCACGAACTTTGCGGATTCTCTTCTAGAACTTTGATATGTAAGATCACTTGTACCAATCTTCTTTTTTTTCGTTTAGGATATTTTCTTATGTAGCTGTATTAAGTCTGAGTGGCCTAATTTATGGTATCTGCTATATAGGCATCCCTAGAACACCAATATTGTTGAGGGCATGGTTAAGGCTCTGGCTGGAGTTGTTTCAAGTGTACATGTAAGATATGTTAATGTATATATTTTATAAGATTTTTGGTTAGTCCTAGCTGGAAAAACTCAAACTAGTGGTGTTTAGTTCTAAAGTTTTCAATTTTTTTTTCTTTTTCATATCTTTATCTATAATACAACTTTTGTTTTTTTAGAAAAATTGTTTATCTTATCGTCTTCTTATAGAAAAAAAATTAATGGGTACAATCTTCTGGTTCAAATAAAACTTTATGTGTAGTTTTGTACATGCACACTTTGGATCGGATTGATGAGATTTTATCAGATGGTAATTAATTTGCATATTGTAATTTGCTTGACTTGAAGAAACTTTGACATGTAGGGTCAAGAGACTAGTGAGGAGAGCCTGGCAGCTGTTGCAGGGATGTTCAGCAGCAAAGCTAAAGGTAATCACCTCCTTGGCTAAGATCAAATATAATCTATTCTTATTTGTTTGATCAAGATAAAGAGGTTTTTTTACATGTGTGTTTTTGTCGAAATCTTGGCACCCTGAGTTTGAGGATATGGTTGTCAGGACTATATTTCTAGCATATGTTATGCTGTCTTGCATTTGATTTATAGAATATGTTATATTGGATCAAGTTAAGGTTATGTAAGTAATTGTCGTAGCTGTGTTTGTAACTAATTTAAGATGTACTCCTTGAATTATAGGGGAATCATCTATTGTATTCTTAATTTTTCAAAAACAATGACCACGTGCCCTTTGCAGGAATTGAGTGGAGCCTTGATAATGATGCATCCAATACTGCAGTCTTAGTTGCTAGTGAAGCTCATGCTATAACTCTAGTTGTTGAGGGTTTTTTAGGAGTTGTCTTTACAGTGGCTGCATTAATAGATGAAGCAATGGATGCTGGTGAGGTATTTTTTTTTTTTGCTATAAGAGTTCTCTGATATGTCTACAAATTAGTTTATGGATTTTGACCTATATCTAATTTTTTCAAGAAATTGTTTAAAAATCATAGTTTAAAGTTTAATTAAGTGTTTGTTCTCTTTGTTTTATTAACCCTGTTCAATCCCCAAATAAAGTCTAGCCATTTACTGCAATTCAGAGTTGTTTCAGTTCTTGTGACTAAGAATTGATTTTGTCCGTTAAGTTATATAATTTGGGGATTTTTATTTATGTTTTTGGATTTAGGTTTATGGTTCTGCTTTGTGATAATGATGTTTTGAGGGAGAATCTACATCTCCAAACTGATTTTAGGGATGTTTTGAATATTTTCTTTCCTTTGTACTGCTTAGGTTTGCACATAACATTCTTGTTAAAATGCCTCAATATGTACCAACTTCATAAACATCTTTGTTTTTTCTTTCAAAGCTCCATTTTCCCTGCTGCTGCTTTATTTTGCTGCTACTGTTGGTCTATTTTTTTAAATTTGATAATTTAATCATGCCACAATTACATAGGTCCAATTACTTTAACAATTTCCTTGTTCCCTAGAAGTGCATACAATGGAATAATACCAAATTCTGATTATATTACTAAGTTATTGGGAATTCAGTAGGAATATGCTTGCTCTTATAAACTCTAGTTAAGATTAAGTTGCATTGATTTGTATTTCCTTGTTTTAATATCAGTAAAGGACATATAGCTGTTTTTTTTTATTATTTGAAAAAAAAAATCGTTGCTTGATTATGTTTGTAATGTATCAAGCCTTTGCCTTGCTTTATGAAGAAAGTTATGAAACACTTTATGTCTTCATTGCTCCTTACTATTTGAAAAACTAATGTCTTAATGGCAGCAAGTTGTTTGCCAAGTTTGATTTTATTTGCACTGTATTCTCTTTTCTTATTTATAGCTTTGGTAAGTTATAGTTTATATGATAGTTATGGGATTGGCTTTGCATTCACTTGTTATATTATTTATTTATTTTAGTTTTCAACAGGCCTGTTGGAACAAGAAAAAATTTCTGGGCAATCATCTACTTTGTCTTTTACCTCTGAAGGTAAAATTTCTGGGCAGTGGCACTGAGGATTCTGGTCACTCATCATCAAAACCTCTGAAGGTAAGGGCTTCATGCATTTTGGTATCTAGCTCATTACTCTTATTATATTGTTTATTGTCTTTTACTTGCAAATCACTTATGTTTTCTTAAGAACATGGTCTTAGTAGCTAGCATTGGGACATGTTATTATGCTATTTTGGGCAATTTTCATGCTGTTTAAACTTCATGATAAAATTTACTTTTGATGTTCTGTCTTCTTTGTAAGATGGTGTAGATTTTCTTTCTCATGGTCATGAGTTATTCTCACTGTTGTCTGGTGTTGTTTTCTGGTTTGCTAGTGTAGTTTTCCTTTTAACAGGGGTATGCATTGTTGTAGGCATTGTGAACACCAATATAGAAAATTATTGAGGTGGGGTCTTCTTAATGTTTGTTTTCCAATTTAACAGTTCAATCTTCATATGTTTAATTTTGTTTGAGTTATGTGATTGTTGAAAAAGAAGAGAAAGCCTCAGGTGTACGAGATGAAACTAAAACCAGCGAAGAAAATGGTATGCCAATCCATAACGAAATTATGGTTTTATGCTTAGTTTCCTTGTCTAGTTCTTGTGCTTACATTGAACCTTGAATGTGGCATTGCTAGAACAAGTGTTAGAATACTTATATAGTGCTTTCTTTTTATATTAAGCTATTTGTCCTTTCTTGTTATCATTTTAGATTATCGCTTGAGCTTAATATTTCTGATGGTTTTGGATACCTTGAGTCATGCAAAGCAGAGTTTCCATTCGAATTCTGGGCCTTAGAAGTTGCACTAGAAGCTATTTGTAGTTGTCTTGATGCTTGCACAAGAGAATTGGAAGCTGAAGCTTATCCAGCTTTAGATGAGCTGACCTCTAAGGTAACAGAAAGTAGTTCTTTTGCCCAAAACATAAGAAGTGAAATATAAGTGACCATAATTTATGTGCCATTTTGAAAGGTTTTTAGCCTAATCTCTTTCTGCTTCTACTTTTTGAAATTATTAAAAACATGTATAATGTACACTTTGTGAGATGTTTAGATTCAGTTTTTGTTTATGATTGTGACATTTAATTATTTGTGGGTGTGTTTTGGGAATCTGCTAGTTTGCATATATTTTAGAATGGATATGATCTTATTCTTAATAGTGCCTACCCTAAAGTGAGAAGCTTTTTCACTAACCTCTATTAAAAACTAACACATCAGTGTAGATAAAATCAGATTATCACCCCCACTTAGTTAGCATGATAATGTTTTCCAGAATTTTAGATCCTTCTATAGCAAGGGACATGCATTGGGTGTGAAACTGAAAGTACAAACTAGAATTTGAACACTAAACTCTAAATGTGAACTAGTTGTAGTTTTAATAGATCTTTATGCTACTTAGATTCTTCCATGTACAATTTTGAGATATTGTTGCTCATGTTGGTCTAATATATATGCTCATGCTTGCTGATTTTTGTTGAATTTGATGTTTGTGGTTATTTTTTATTTAAGATATATATTGGTTTCTTTAACTTTTATTGTGCTTGAATGCATTTTTAATTGAAATCAAAAGTAATTAACTAGCCACTGATTCTCATGGTCTTCTAAAGTAGCATCTTTCTGATAATAATGTATTATATATATATATTTATATGTTTGGTTGGTGTATCATATGCATTTTCATTTCATAATCATAAAGCGTTTGAGCTAACTTTTCTAATGAGTATTTTACCAAGCATAAATCTTCAATCTTTCATGCCTATGTGCTGTAGTTAGTGTAATTGCATGGCCATTTTATAAAGTCGTAATGAGTTTATTAACTTTCTTTCTTTTTGTACTATTTTAGTTTACTATTAACTCTAAGTTTAAGCATTAATTATTTAAACTCTTGTGTAGCTAAGCAAATCAACTTCACAACAAAGACAAGTGCACAATGGAATGGATGATGAATTGGAGGGTGGAGCAAGCTTCATGGTTTACTTTTTGTGTATCTTGTTATGTTTCTGATTTTTACTTTTGAAGCACAAGATGTGCAAGACTATAGAATTTTATTATGTATGCCTTCAAATTCAAGTTAGAACTAAGAACTTTTGAAGTGGACATTGTCATGGTTTGAAGTAGTTTGTCTTCAAATGTAAAAATACTCATGGTTTATCATATATATTGAATATTTTAAATTTTTTGATCTATTTAATATTACACTTGTGATCAATTGTGGTTTTTTTTAATCAAAATACAATAATAAAAACTTTTATAACAATTAAAAATGCATATTACAAAATAACAAAATGTTATTACTGGGAGAATTTACAATAATTATGGTTGTTTTGTATAATATATTATAATTGGGACAAAAAGTTATGATTTATATAATAGAATGAACTAAAAACGTTATAAAATGATCAAATATAACAATTTTCATAACAGTTGGAAAGTATTATGCATAAAGTATAAGATTAAACTTCAAATTTATAATCAAATACTCTAACTAAATGTTATTATTCGAATATTATAGCAACTAAAAATGTGTTATTGAATAGCTTAAGATAACATCGAACATAACATTCGAATACTGTTATAGAAAAGACAGGACTTTTAATAACATGGGCTATGTTAGCGTTTTCAGAAGCGTTATCAATACTCCCGGTTATCAGTTTTTAAGTGTTATGAATACTGTTTTTTCTTGTAGTGTTTTCATTTTCTTTAACTTACGTTGATGGAATCAGAACAGTAGGAATAACTAAGTCAAATTGCAATTCTGCCAAGACTACTTTGCTACAAGGTTTGAAATTAGACATATAGCCCTCTTCAAGAATAATAGTGTTTGTTACTGTTATCCCCAAAATTTCAGTTCGCTGACATGGCAATTAGAAGTGACAAGTGGCAATGCATGGTCAGTAAATGGCACATTAATAGTCAATAAATGTGTTGGCTCTTTGGAGTTGTGATAAAGGGATCTGACCGATCTGATAGAATTTCTGTCTCACCGGTAAAGATTTTTGACTGACTAGTCAAACGTTTTGACTGACCAGTCAAATGCTTTGGCCGACCAGTCAATTGTTTTGGCTGACCAGTCAAGTGTTTTGCTAGACCAGAGATGTGTCATGCCAGACCAGAGAAGTGTCATGCTAGACCAGAGATGTGCCATGTTAGACCATAGATGTGCCATGTTAGACCAGAGAAGTGTCATGCCAGACCAGAGATGTGCCATGTTAGACCAAAGATGTGTCATGTTAGACCGGTGGAGTGCATGGCCGACCATTGAGGTGTTTGGCCGACCGGTGGAGTGCATGGCTGACCGGTGAAGTATTTGGCCGACCGATGGAGTGCATGGCCGACCGGTGGAGTGCATGGCCGACCGTTGGAGTGCATGGCTGACCAGTTAGGTGTTTGGCCGATCGGTGGAGTGCATGGCCGACCAGTGAAGTATTTGGCCTACCGTTGGAGTGCATGGCCGACCAGTGAAGTATTTGGCCGACCAGTGGAGTGCATGGCCGACTAGTGAAGTATTTGGCCGACCAGTGGAGGGCATGGCCGATCGGTGAAGTATTTGGCCGACCGGTGGAGTGCATGGCCGACCAGTTAGGTGTTTGGCCGACCGGTGGAGTGCATGGCCGACCAGTGAAGTTTTTGGTCGACTGGTGGAGTGCATGGCCGATCAGTGAAGTATTTGGCCGACTGGTGGAGTGCATGGCCGACCAGTGAGGTGTTTGGCCGACCGGTGGAGTGCATGGCTGACCAGTGAAGTATTTGGCCGACCGGTGGAGTGCATGGCCGACCAGTCAGCTGTTTCGGCCGACTAGTCTTTCTTCAAGGAGTGAAGTTGGCCGACTAGATAGATCATCGTTATGCAAGCGAAGTTCCAGTAACGACTTCGGCTAGAATTAGTCGTACCTATGCAGGAATCTCTCATTTTATCCCAAAGAAGTCGCATATTGTTGTCTTTTAAATGATATTATTAATTAAATATTGTGAGAGTAACAGAAATGACCTGGTCAAAGGGAATGTCTGATGTACGATCCATGAGCCTATAAATAATTGGCTCATGGCATCATTTTGGGGGATCTGATCTTTTTAGACTGAGAAAAACTCTCTAGTTTGGAGACTTTGGGACTGTTACTTGGGGTATTCTTGGGGCATTTTCTAAGAGAGTTTAGAGAGAGAAACTATGTATTTTTCTACTTACACTTAAGAAACTCAGTTGGCTCAAGTTCATCTTATCTTAAGTGTAAGATATATATCACAACTCCAAGTGGATTAGGCTATTACCAATAAATTGGGGCTGAACCACTATAAAATTATCTGTGTCGTAATTTTCTCTTAAAGGTTCATTATAGTTTTGACGTCTACTCGTCGTTGGCCAAAATCGTGGTCAACATTTTGGGGCTTTCATTGAGAGCCTGAAGAGAAGAAACACATGACTATCGTATCAAGATGGCGCCCAAGAATACCAGTGTGGCATCCAAAAAGTCAGGCACATCAAAAGAGTCTACTAGATCAGAAGGTCCTGGACCGCAGAACCCAGAGACTGAGCCCAGGGTCTTTCTCGAGGAGACCACTCCAGGAAGCAATATGTGCTTTCCAAGAGGAGATGGTGCAATTCAATGCTCGACAGGAGTCTTTCGTTGAAAAGATTGCCAGGCAGAGAGCGGCGTTAGAGCAGCAAAGGCGCAATATGGAGGCTAGAAGCGAATAGCTCAGACAGCGACAGGAAGAAGTCGACTGGAGACATCGTGAAGCAGCACTTGCTCTAGAAGCGGCTACCCAATTAGCCCAAGCCAATGCTCAAGCCACGGCACATGCAGCCACCCAGGGAACAAGAAATAATAATGCTGGTCGGAGGACCACTGACAGAGCCAATTCTCGGGGACTGGGCAGAAGCAGGAGTAACCCCCCTGGTCAGGAAGATGATGGGGACCGTTCTAGAACTGCCTCGATGCAAAGGGAGCACTCTAGAACCCCCTCCAGGAGCCACCGATCAGAAACTTCTAGATCAGGGAGTCATCGATCGGGCAGTAAAAAGACTCCACCTAGGTAGGATCAGACCAGGACTCCTCGAGATAAGAGGACTTCACAATTCAAAGATGGGCATGGTCCTGATGAGGCTGAGAGTCATCACACCGACCAGTCAAAGGAAAAAAGGGCAATGACCAACAAGAAGGAAAAGACTGCCCGGGACGTACCGAAAAGCCTCCACTGCACCTCGGCCAGTAGCGTAGTGAGAGAGAGCAAGTCCCGCGTAGTAAGCCCTCTGAAAAATCGAAGAGTACAGTGTTCGATCGGACAGGAGAGCATGCTTCCTGGAAGGATCTAAGGGACATTATCACCAACAAGAGGAGGACCATCCCGGTTGAAGGGCAAAATATGAACCGCTCTGCCAGTCAAGTAGAAATACTCAACGGCAGTGCACGAGATGGTAATGCCCGACCAGGCGGTCAAGACCTTGGAACTTCGTCAGTTGCACCAGCCATCCAAGCCCAGCTTGACGTGCTAACAGCTGCAGTGCAAGGTTTGTCAAAATGACCTTCCGGGATGGATGCGATAGACCACCGAAGTGGTAGCCCATTTTGTGCCCTGATTAGAGCAGCTCAGCCGCCAGAAAAATATAAAGCACTGGTTCTGCCAGTATATACAGAAAAGGCAGATCCCATTATACATGTTGGGAAATTCGAGGACCAGATGGAACTGCTCGGAGTAAGTGACGATTATCGATGTAGAGTTTTCCCGACTACTTTGTCAGATACCACCCAGGAATGGAGTTTTCCCGAACTCCATTACCTCTTGGAAAGCATTCAGGAAGGAGTTTTGCAGACAATTCAATACTTCCCGGACTTCACAAGTTTATGCCAACCACTTGGCAGATATCAAACAAGGAAAAGATGAGTCTTTAAAGAATTATATATAGAGATTCATGAGAGAAGCCAATAGAGAAACTGCTGTAGGAGACGAGCAGAAGATTGTTGCCATATCCGCTGGGATAACTTATCGGAGCCCTTTGTGGGACTGTATACATAGAAATCCAATTTTAACACTTCAACAATTTCTTGACCGAGCAGACAAGTATATGAAATTGGACGATGCAATCGAAAAAGAGGAGAATGGCATAAACAATCCGGGCGGATCAACTGACCCTCCTAAGGATGGTGGAAAGAAACGTGGAAATAATGGGTCTGATCACCATGAGGAAAGGAAAGAAAAGTTGAGTTCAAATGAAAATCCAATCAAGTATGAGCCTGAGTTCACTAATTACACCACTCTCTCGACCAGCCGAGCGGAAATATATCTTGCTAGTCATGAAGAGGTTCCCTACAAGAAACCTCCACTCATCAGGAAAGAGATGAGGAAGAGAGATATGAATAAGTTTTGTTGTTTCCATGGAGATTATGGTCACGATGGTCACGACACGAATGAATGCAATCACCTCAAGGATGAGATAGAGTTTCTTCTCCGGTTGAGCAAGTTGAGAAAGTACCGGGTAGAGATACCCCAAGGAGAAGGAGGCAGCAGCAATCCTGGGTTCAAACGACAAAGATCTCCACCCTTGCAGCCCGGACCTGTGGACTTTACCTTAGACACTATATGTGGAGGTCCACACTTGGCTGAGGATAGCAACGAAGCAAGGGAGAGGTATGCTGAGCGGGAGTGCTAGGATCAGAAACCATTGGAGCGGCGAGCATAAGAGGATATATTATCACTAAATACCGCTTTCAGAGTGGTAGTTTAATTTCAAGCTGTTTAACTTGTTATTTAAATTTGGTTTCTGAGCTGGTTATTTGCTGACCAGTCAGCTATTTTTGAACAATTTTTGTTGTTTAAGACTCGTTATTAGACACGTTTTGTCCTTTTTAATTTACGAGTAATAAAAGAGACTACGCGCAGCATGGTCGATTCTTGCTACAAATGTGCATGTGTGTTAATTATTTGAACAGTGTTCAACTGGTTGGTAAAATCAGACAGTGTTCAACTGGTCGATACGTTCAAGCAATGTTCAACTGCTCGAATGTTTTCAATATATTCTATGTGTTTCACGAGCAATTAACTGCTCGAACAGATTTGGTCAAGTAGCAAGTTTCCCAGGATCTTTCAACCCTCGATCGATTGGGGGGCACATGGGGTATGCTGGTATATAATTTAACACAGGAAATAAGAGCACGAGTAAACATATTTGTTTTTAGGCTGACTTGTAAAATTTTGAAGTAAAAAAAGGCCATTAAGCTAACTTGTTTGACAAAGCTTAAGTAACTTGGAATTTTTCAAAATTTCAAGTTAGAAGCAAATATTTGTGTGACAATAAACATTATGCTCATAAAATGTTAGAGAAATAAGAGTGTGAGAAAGTATGCTTAGTATGGACTTATGAAATGTCTAGAATTTCTAAGTTAGAAAACTAAGTACTCATGCGAAAATATAAGGCATATATCAGAGTGACTTTACTATTCACAAAAAACTTATAACTTTTTAAGTCTAAAAAGACTTATAATGTTTCAAGTTAACAAAGAAAAGTAAAGTATAATTGCATGAACCATAAAGATTTTGGGCAAACCCGAGGACATAAAGGCATGCATCCGAGCGGTTAGGCTATGGTATCCGAGTAGATGGCGTGCGTCCGAGGAGCAGCATGTCCGAGGAGTAGCATTGCCAAGAAGCTGTATAGGTTCTGAGGCACAAGGCTTCTGAGGGACAAAAGAAATTTGATCGGTTAGGAATGGTAAAAGAAACAAGTTTGATGGGCTAAAGGAAACGTTTGATCGTGGGTTTACTACAAAAGTGAAAGTTACTGACCGGATGGAAGCTTTTTGATGACCTCAAAAACATTATGCTAGATAAAAAGTTTATCATACGAGTAAATCATATAATAAAATTGGGGGGCAAATGTTATCCCCAAAATTTCAGTTCGCTGACATGGCAATCAGAAGTGACAAGTGGCAATGCATTGTCAGTAAATGGCACATTAATAGTCAATAAATGTGTTGGCTCTTTGGAGTTTTGATAAAGTGATCTGACTGATCTGATAGAATTTCTGTCCAACCAGTAAAGATTTTTGACTGACCAGTCAAACGTTTTGACTGACCAGTCAAATGCTTTGGCCGACCAGTCAATTGTTTTGGCCGACCAGTCAAGTGTTTTACTAGACAAGAGATGTGTCATGCTAGACCAGAGAAGTGTCATGCTAGACCAGAGATGTGCCATGTTAGACCAGAGATGTGTCATGTTATACCGGTGGAGTGCATGTCTGACCAGTGAGGTGTTTGGCCAACCGGTGGAGGGCATGGCCGACCGGTGAAGTATTTGGCGACCGGTGGAGTACATGGCTGACTAGTTAGGTGTTTAGCCGACCGGTGGAGTGCATGTCCGACCGGTGGAGTGCATGTCCGACCAGTGAAGTATTTGGCCGACCGGTGGAGTGCATGGCCGACCGGTGAAGTATTTGGCCGATTGGTGGAGTGCATGGCCGACCAGTTATGTGTTTGGTCGACCGGTGGAGTACATGGCCGACCAGTGAAGTGTTTGGTCGACCGGTGGAGTGCATGACCAACCAGTGAAGTATTTGGTCGACCGGTGGAGTGCATGGCCGACCAATGTGGTGTTTGGCCGACCGGTGGAGTTCATGGCCGACCAGTGAAGTATTTGGCCGACCGGTGGAGTGCATGGCCGACCAGTCAACTATTTTGGCCGACCAGTCGAGTGTTTTGGCTGACAGTCTTTCTTCAAGGAGTGAAGTTGGCCGAATAGACAGATCATCATTATGCAAGTGAAGTTCCAGTAACGGCTTCGGCTAGAATTAGTCGTACCTATGCGGGAATCTCTCAGTTTATTCCAAAGAAGTCGCATATTGTTGTATTTTAAATGTTATTATTAATTAAATATTGTGAGAGTAACAGAAATGACCCGGTCAAAGGGAATATCTGATGTATGATCCATGAGCCTATAAATAAATGGCTCATGGCATCATTTTGGGGGATCTGATCTTTTTAGACTGAGAAAAACTCTCTAGTTTGGAGACTTTGGGACTGTTACTTGGGGTATTCTTGGGGCATTTTCTAAGAGAGTTTAGAGAGAGAAACTATGTATTTTTCTACTTACACTTAAGAAACTCAGTTGGCTCAAGTTCATCTTATCTTAAGTGTAAGATATATATCACAACTCCAAGTGGATTAGGCTGTTACCAATAAATTTGGGCTGAACCACTATAAAATTATCTGTGTCGTAATTTTCTCTTAAAGGTTCATTATAGTTTTGACGTCTACTCGTCGTTGGCCAAAATGGTCAACAGTTACACTTTCTTATCTTGTGGACTATAGAACAGACCACCCTAAGTACCTTTAGGATAGCCAACAAACAAGCAAGCTTCAGTTCGAAGTTCTGCTTTCCTTCCTTTTTCAACAAGACGTGAGCAGGACACCCTCAGATTCTATAATGGCACAAACTAAGATCACAATCATTCCACAATTCTAAAGGTGTTTTGGATATAGCATTAGACGACAAAACATTTAAAATGTCACACACAGTCTGTATAGCATGTCCCTAAAAAGATATTGGAAGAGTTGAATAACTAATCATGGATCGAACCACTTCCATTAACGTGCGACTCCGACACTACACAACACCATTTTTTTGCGGAGTACCTATGGCAGTACGTTGATATAATATCCCAAGTTCAGCTAAATGATCTTAGAACTACATATCCATGTATTCTCCACCCATATTAGATCGCAAGATCTTTAACATCTTACTTATTGGTTTTGAGCCATTGCAAGGAATTCTTTAAACTTCTCAAATGTTTCAAATTTCCTATGCATTAGGTAAAGACATGAGTATCTCGAGTAGTCGTCAATGAAAGTGATGAAATACTCGGAACCACCCCTCGCTTGAACATTCAGCAGTCTATAGACATCTGAATGAACAAACACTAGTGGTTCTATGGCCCTTTCTCCTTTTGCTGAGAATGGGCGCTTGATAATTTTACCCTTGAGACAAGATTTGCAGATAGGTAGGTAACCCATTGTGAGTTCCCTTAAAGGTCCAACCTTTGTTAGTCTTTTGATCCTATCATATTTAATATGACCAAGTCAGAGACACCAAAGATACTTCATGTTATCGTTATCGATCTTTTGTCGTTTGACGGTCCTAGATCTAGCTACCTTAAATAACTCGTTATTAAAAGCGAAGGGTTCGATAGGTCATAAAAGGTGTAGCCCATTTTCCATACATCCAACACACAATTCACATCCATTCAATTAAATTGATATATTAAAACTTGTTATTGATGTAATAAAGAAACTGAAACTAAATTTTAACTAAAGTTTGGAATAAAATAAAAATTATTTAAAACTAAATATTTATTTCCAAAATTTAGACGAGCTTGTCCTCTTGCTTCAACGTTCATGAACGCTCCATTTCCGACTCTAAGCTTCAACTCGCCTTCCTTTTCTGTTGTCCAATTGCTAAGTAGCTGCAAAGAAGTGCATACATGGTTAGTGGATCCAGAATCTATAATCCATACATAATTATTATCTTCCAAAACACATGCATCCAAGAAAAAGATTGATAATTACCTTGGGTTCCTCTAGCCTTGAGAGTTGGGCAATCCTTTTTCCAATGCCAAGACTCCTTACAATTGAAACATGCTCCTTTGGCTTTCTTAGCAACATGTTTTTCCCCAGCAGGTTTTGCCGCACCTCCAGTTAGTTTTGCAGTAGTTGTGGCCTTGCCCTTCTTGCTCTTTCTCTTATTCCTCTTGTTGCTCTTCAAGGATGAAACTAAGTTAGCTTCTCTAGGAGCAACCTCAGTAGCAGCAACATGCCTCTTGTCATGTCCATTACTTGGTCCACCATTGATACCTTCAAACATTTGAAGCTCGTTCATGAGTTGAGTCATTCAGTATTTCAATATGTGTAGTAAGTAGTTGGTGGTGAATGGAAGAAAACTGGGAGCAAGACTATTCAAAATAAGCCCCACTTGAGTTTCCTCGTCTATGGTGGCTCCGTGCAATCTTGCCTCCTGAAATTTGTTTGTCATCTTAATGAAGTGATCACAAACATTCATTCCAGGTGCCATCCTGGCATTAACATACTTCTTTGTTGCCTCAAAACGAGCTTGTCCAGATTTGTGTCCAAACATTTTCTAAAGCTGCTCCATGATTTGATAGGCAATTTTGATATCCTCTAGCTTCATCCTTAGCGTGTCCGACATGCTAGATAGAATGTACACCTTGTCTTTGTTGTTGGCAGTGAGCCAACGTTCCTACTTCTCCCTTGATTCTTTTGAAGATAAATCACCAAAGATGTCACAGAAAACTTCAGTCATAACAAACTTGGAGTTTTCGCCGATCAACACAATGTTGATGTTTGACTTCCATTTGGGAAAATTCTCTCCAGTGAGAAGTTCCTTGGAGAGAAGGGAGATGATGAGATTCTACATAGAGCTACATAAACATTCTGAAATAGCTCAAACATATAAAATATGCATAGATTTGTAAAATACTAAAAAACACATATCTACTATTTCTAAGGTATTTTAACTAGCCATGAATACATGTGTCCCGGTAGGCAAGAATCACAAGTTCACTTAGTTAAATAGATAAAACATCTGAATTAATAATAGTCTAAAACTATTATTAATAACCTTCCTATTTGATCAAAGTCACCAAATTCAATCATTTCAAACTTTATGAGCTAGACCCACGGTTTCAATTATTATAGACTTAGTTCTCATAGTCACCGTAGGGATGAGTCCAGTGAGCACCATCCGTAGGGAGACGTAATCAAAGCGCCATAAGGCCCACTAAACTCTAACATTGTTAAATTAATAGTGGATATTGTGGATGCCAAAAATCCACAAGGAAAATGACCCCGTGTTGAAATAAGTAAGGGTTTGTGAACATGAAAGAATTGACCCAAGAAACAACGTGTGGACACCGAAAAATTCCCACTCTTAAAGGGCCTTCATTACATGTCTCCCAAGGCATCAGATAAGCATATGAAACAAAAGAGTACAATCCACCACCAAGCGTACCCCGCGCGAGGTCACCTGACACCTTACTCCAAGTATCATGCTCCATGGACAAGCCAACTCGCATCAAGGAAAAGTAGCACCAAAGGAGATGGCCTCTCGCGGGGGTTTTGACCTCACGTTGATGGTAGCACCTCGCGAAGGACGATGCCTCATGCCAAAGAGGTGCCTTGCACCAAAGAAGAGCCTCGCGCCTAGAAAGGGCCTCGCACAGGGAGGATGTCTCGCGCCAGGAGGGTGCCTCGCGCCTAGGAAGGTGCCTCGCAAGGCCCACGCCTCATGCAGTTGTGACCCCCTGTCGCAAGGCCTCTCGCACGTCTACGCCACCTAATGAAGACACCCAGAAGGGTCGGTCTTGCTATGCGAGACCCTCACTTGGCCTCCCCTCACGACGCCCATCTCGTGAGGTCTAGGCACACCTCCCATATCATGAGGACAAGGCACTGAGTCGTCTCGTGACACCTAGGCGCACAACCATCTCGCGGGGCCTAGGCACTCCGCCCATGTTATGTGGCTTAGATGAACTCCCATATCGCGAAGCCCAGGTGCATTGCCTTTCCACGAGGTATGTGCCTCACGTGCAACCGTGTCCTCATGAGACCATGCGAGACCCTTCACGTCTCGCCCATGTGGAAGAGACCATGGGAGAGCCCTCACATCTCGCCCATGTAGGCCGCCTCGCAAGGACCCCTTTGGAAACAACAACTTCGCCGACAAGTCCATGGCTTACTCTCTAAGGAGGCCAAAAGTATGTCCAAGGTACCTTCGATCAGGTATGTGCAAGGTGTAAGCTTTGATACGGAGTACGTCAGGTCAAGTACGTGTGAACTTGAGGAGGTCAGAAGCGTGACCTTGACATCTGTATCAGTTAAGTAGTGGTGGTATGAATTAGTACAAACAGTGGTGGCATTACCTGCACGCCAATGACATGTCCCAGGGCCGACCACCACAACCTTTTGCACCATAACGCCTTGCTCCACTACCTTAGCAGTGTGCCCATGTACTATTTTTTCCACAGGGACCACCATGTATCAGGAGCCATTAGAGCTCCCTTATAAATAGATCCTCACCCCTCAGGCTAAGGGGTTAGAAAATTCATTGTATACGCATGCTATTAAGCAATAAACGATTTTTTACTCCATTGTTGATCTGCACTTATCTTTGCTCAAGTCTATTCTAAGTTCTTACTTAGTTATTCTCTTACTAAGCTTTGAGTTTTCCGACATAACATAGTTGACGAGTTCTCACTGTCAACAGAGATCAAATTTCAAAAATTAAAGCTCATTATTTTAATTTAGTATTTACCTTGTTAAATTTACAAAACTAGGTTTTTCATATTATTTAAAATAATTAATAAACCTTAGTATAAATTTCTTTTAATTCTAAAATACCCTTTTAAATCCACTTTAAATATTTAGAATTATTGTGTTACTAATCAATTAATTTAGGTTCAACTGAAATTACCCTAATACAATCAAGTCTAACTTTTCGGCTTACATGGAGGAGGGTTGGGTCTAGTATGTCGTACCCACTACAAGGCCCCCTAACTTCCACACAAAGCCCAAAAAGACAAGAATTTGAACTTCTATTTTATTAATGTTTATTTAATTGATTAGACTCAATCTAGTAATGCAAATCAAATTGGCATTCACAAGCGGAACCACCCACAAGAGAGGAATTTAAACTTTACATGTCCAATTGGGCCCAAATAAAACCTATCAAGATTATGACTCGTTTTATTTTATCTTTTTCTCATTATCTAAAATAACGGGCCATTACTATAAGCCAATCATCTAAGCACAAATTTGTAAAAATGACAATTATAATGATGCATGGCATATTAATTAATTAGATGGATCTAACATACTATCTATATGACATGTTACTAATTTATGCATGTACACATTTATTACCATATAAATGAATAGCTAAGAAAAAATAATCAATCAATTTCATGAAATCAATCAATTAATTACTCACAATTAATTTTAATTCAATCAATCTTTAAAATATTAATCAAATAAAAATTAATTCGATTGTTCCCATTAAAAAAATATATTCTCTTTTTAGAAAAAAAAATTACCAAAAAGATATTTACTTGCACAAAAATATATCGTTTATTAAGGAATTAAAAATTCAAATCCAAAATAAATAATTTTTTTAATTGCCTCACATATATAAATATAAACATTGTTAAAAAAATCGTAGCCACTTCTTTTTTTGATGTCACTTAAAACATATACATAATGTTATATATATATATATTTATAGATGAAATATTTATATAACTTAACAAAAATAATTATATATATATATATACCGTTAACGTGTAGGCTAAAGAAAAATCTCAAAATAAAAAAAATAAAAAAATTATGCAATTTTCAAACTTTGATTTTATCTACAGAGTTTATGGGTTTTATACGACAAAATAAAATACACATAAACAATAAAAAAACATACAAAAATCATGAACAATATCCTTTTAGCATCACACATACATAAAAGTTAAACATGCAAACAATTATGCTAACATCCAATTAACCTATCGAACATGTCAAAAAATTACATACATGTATAAAAACATATAAACTAGCCACCATTAGCTCTGAAGCCAATTGTAGGATGTCATTTATATAAGTTTTATGCATACTCCTTATAAATATATATTCAAAACAATATACATAGTTGAAAGCATAAAATCATACAAGCATGTGAATATTAGAGAGATACGTAAATACATGACAAAACTATTAGAGTACTTACGAGATGCGTAGCGGAACAATGACTACACCCTTTGGATTCCCTAACCTTTTGTCCTTGTTAAATGCTATGTATTGCAAGGAATCCCCGCTTTGAAACAAGACCACAATCTTCCAAGTTTTTCTCTAAAACAACCTAGTATTTGTGTGGGCAAGTCTCAACACATGAGAAGAGATTTCCTAGAGAGAAAACTAAGAGAGAGTATGCGGCAAGGTATAGAATACTAGTAGTGAATTTTTACCTTGTCAAATTCATTTAACCTAATGCATTCTATAACACTAGTATATATAGACAATTAGCTAGGACATAAAATGGGTTTTAGTTTCCCATTTTATTTTTAATTATTTAATAATTATAATTAATTAAATACTTGTCAAAATTAACCAATTATTATTTTGACCATTATTTAATTCATTTTATTAATATTAATATCAATCTATCGATATTAACAAAATTGTCTCAATTGGCTATAATACTCTCTTTTTGAGACTTTGCAATAAAAACCTCAAAATTTCTTCTATTTTTTTTCTCACAAAATATCAATAAATAAATTAACATTATTTATTTTCATTGACCTAGTCAATATGATATTTTTATAATTATAATTAAATTAATTATTCAAGACTACTAGGTTCATTTTGATAAGAGATGACATGAGGACCATGGATCCATGAACTCAAGCTCCAATAAATTACCGTGAGTTTATTTATAACAAATAAACTCACTACCTTATTAATTCCTCGTGACTCCATTATAGACTGAGAATTGCACTCTTGAATTCATAGAACGCTTTACACCAAATGTAAATACATTATCCATTGTTATAGCCATAACCGTTATTCAATCATCTATAGATTATCTACTAACGAGACGGGTGCAAATTACCGTTTTACCCCTCATTAGTATTTTATCCTTAACTCCCTTTAAGTTCCTTGTAAATGATATTTCTATAAACTTAATTACAGAAATAAGTACTCTATCATTTAACACTTGAACCAAGCTATAAAGAAATAATCGTTTCACTTCTTAAACAAAAGCTATAGATTTTATGTCTATGATAAATACTCTCACTCAATTATACCACAAAATCTCAAATATGTAAGTATGAGCTAGTCCGTAGGGTAAGCTGGTAACAAACAAATATCAAAGACTTGAATAATACAATTAACAGAATAATAATCACTCAGAATTAAGAATGAATTGACCTATGGTTGTGATATGATTAGATTAGATAATAACGATACTTACTTATCTTATCAATAATCAATATCGGTTCAGTCCAATGTAACAAAATACATCTGATCTTATTTACTTGGTCAATGTCCTAGATATGACATCACACCAGATGTGTAAGTAGATCTTACGTAGATTATTGAATCAGTAAAAACTCAGTGTACTGATTTATTCTTAGGAAAAAATGCTTTTGAACATATAATTACAATTATAATCTACTGTGACCGAGTCACTATAATTGTAACTATACATATGCTCAAGATTTTATAAACGTTTGTATTAATAATAATTAATCACATAATAAAACATGTAAACAACGCAATTTGATTGAACAAAATGATTTATACTACTTTATTGATAATAAATGAATTGCATAAGAAATGTGGTTTTATAAAGACATAAAACTCAACAAAGTGATGGTCTCTGATAAACACTTTTGAGATTCCCACACTTTTAAAGTTGCATTGTTGGAGCAACACTGCTGGTCTACATGTGAAATCAATTTGTTGTGACCGTCATGGCATCCATGTTTATGGACTTGAGTTGCAGAAAATATTTACAGTATTTCCCTCCATGTATATGAGTTTCTCAAAGTAGTAGCATGCTATCAAAGATGGTTAGTAAGCATGTCCTAACATCAGCAAGAACTGCAGCCTATACAAGAGGGTGGCCAACAAAGATTGACAAAAAGATCAGTATATCAGCTGTAGTAGTAGTTGACAAAAAGATATTTGAACAATTTGCTTGAAAGCTTGATGGATTTTGGTATCTCGTTCATGACATTTGACAAGAGAATCATGTTCCCAATTATAAAAAGTGCATCACCTGAAATCTCTATTAAGACATATCAGCATTGTTGTTTGAATGCCCATTAACTGGTATAACCTATTGCTTCTGCAACACCAGATCGAGAAGCATCCAATAGGTAAAAGTTCTAACTTACTTTCCTCCACATCAGACGTATGTATCCATGAAAACTTCCATTCTTTGCATAGCCTTTTAGAATGAGAACTGAGATTTTGAAGCACTAATGGTTAGATTCTTAAAAGTTGAAGCTTCAAAAAATAGATTTGACAACCCCAAAACTGTAATGTCTAACGAACTTTATTATCAAAACAATTCAGTATAAACTAAATATTGCCAAATATTTCTAACTTACCTAAATACCTAGATACTAATATAAAGATGTGCAAAATCTTTAGGACGTAGTTTAGGATGCATTGGCATTCACCTGTTTTACAAACAAACTTACAGAAATTTTCCAGTTCTGATGTAAACATCTTTCTCATCAATTCTTCCATGAATGCCCACGCTCCATGAAAATTTTGAAACTCCTGTGATAAATAGTTATGTAGGGAAAGAAATTAAAGGCTTTCACCGGTTTCACAAGAAGCTCTTGCATTCCGTAAATGCCTTCTCCAGGAAAATTTTGAATATTTCAGAGCAAACTAATAATTAAAAAATTATGTAGATTGCAAAAAAAAAAAAAAAAAAGATAAAAGGTTCTCTTATGGTAATAAAGAAGCTCAAGTTAAGTCCTTTAATTCTTATGTTTTGTTTTGTTCTTTTTTTAAAATTTCATTCTTACAATATTTGCATGAAAATTCATGGACACACTTTTATATGCATGGCAACTTATTATTGCTTCAGTGTTAGGATCCACATGGTGCCAAAATCTTTTATCCAATTGTAGGATCCAACAAGATACATTATACTTGGTACAAGTTGCACTTTGAAAAATAAATTTAGCATAATTGAACAAGAAACAATGTTTTAAAAAAGAGAGTATAACTTTCCAAAATTTACTATATACATGGTACTACAAGTTAATATTAACGTCAATGTTTTGCTCCTTAACAAATAAACTCAGAATAATTGAAAAAGAAATAATACTAGAAAAAAGAAAGTCTAACTTGGCCATCTTCTAGTATACCACAAAAGAAAATAGAGCAACTTGTAATGTTAATATACGAAATGCAATCTTAAGATTTGAGAACAAAAACAAAATCAAAATACAATCGGATTTGCGGTAGTCTCAATTATATGCAATCCATAAAATATTGATACTTGGAAATTAATGATCATACTCAGTTTGAAGTTAAGAGAAGTTATGAAAATACCTATATATTCAAATTTGAAATGTCTCTTGTAATTACTCTCCCTAAGCTGAAAGTCAAATATGCAAAGTATTTGTCATTTTAAATTAAGAGTGGTAAAGAAAGCATTATTGCAAGGGGTGGCACAAAGTTAAAATGTCATATTCTCCAAGTCACTTGAGCATCACACGTGTCCACCAATTACCACGCACATTCTCGAGGGGCATCTATTGAACTATTTTTTTTTTTATCTTTGTTATTAAGAAAATGTAAAAGAATCGGTCAGAAAAGAAAAAAAAAATATATATCCACTTTTTTCTCGACTAACCAATAACCTCTCACCACTCACATTTACTCAACTTCCTTCATTCTTTGATCAATTTATCTTAAAATATAGTCTATAAAAGGGCAAAAGAAAATCAGACAAATTGAGAAAAAAAAAAAAGAGAAGAGAAAACTATGTCAAAATTGTCAGAGAGATTACGATAAAGAGAGAGATAGAGAGAGAAATGCTACAATAAAAATGCAGAGAAAATTAAGTTTTCATTCTTTAGGGATTTCTACAAAATGAGTGCTAAGGCTTGCCTCTATTTTCTTCTCCATATTTCAAATACCTTTTCTTTCTCTAGTGATTCTTTTTTTTTTGTCTTTGACCCACTTTAACCAAGACTTTATAAGCCGTAAAATGTCTCTAAAAGTAAGATATTGCCAAAGATGAAAGAACAAAATCTAATTTTTTTAATGTTGTTATGTTGCTCAAATTCTCCTAAAATTAAAATATATTTTTCATATATTTCACGGTCTACTTTGACTTAGGCATTATTAGCCACAAAAGGTCTCCAAAAGTGAAATATAGCCATAGAAGATATGATAAATCTCAAACAAATTCATATAAGATTATGTCGTCAAAATTACCACAAAATGTTAATTTTGATTAAAAAATCACCAAACTCAATACGTCATTACAAAAGCACCAAGTCGAAAAGATAGAAAAAAAACTCAAATATTTGAAATATGCAATTGGGTCAATTCTTTCATGAGGCAAAGTTTAAAAGGGATGTAAAGATTTAATTCATTATGTACATCATAATATATTGAATGCGTGAATATCATGTTGGCAACAGATTAAAAAATATCCGTTAAGTATAAATATATTTTAATGGCTACAACTCATAGATGACTATTTAAATATTAACTATTAGATTAAGATCAATGATCCATATTTATAGTTGTTAATTAATATTTCTTAAAATAAATTTTGATTTTTTAAATTTTTGGAAAGACTACTTGATTACATGGCAGTCACATATTTATTAAATTAAAGAATTAAAAAAAATCTTATTTAAGCATTATATATGAAAATTCGAAATTAATGTAGAAAAAAAAAATCTTTGCATGTTGGTGACTTGCTATACCAAGTCACTATGTTGCCACATCATCATAATTATTAGTGCACATCTATGAGTAGTAACTACTGAGAAGTTTTTCATATATATATATTTATATGCGACAAATAAAAACAAAAAGAGCAAACAAACACTACACCAAATACCCATTTCCATAACACATGAATATAATACTAATAAAAAAGTATTATGCTAGAGTACTATGTTGGAGCACTTTATGAAAAAAAGTGGTAATAATTTCACCATCCCGCCACTTAGCTTTTTTTTTTTTCATTAAAATTTGTGAGACCGTGAGACACAATTCCTTTCCTTCAATTCCTTCTCCTTTTTCCTCATCATTCTCTCTCGGATCTCTTTCTCCCACCAGACCTCTCTCCTTCACTCTTTCTCTCTCGCCTGTGTGTTTATGGAGCCCGACCTTCCCCTACACGCACTGGCTAGGGATCTTCAGAGGGCGTCGAAGCTTCGACCCACGCGGGCCCAAGCCCTCACACGACTGCAGAGGTGAACGACGACACCGGAGGCCAGCTCTTCTTCTCCTCTTTCCTGTGTGCAGCCAAGCCTTCTTCCCAGCGTGAGACCAACTAGCTCCATCCAGACTTCAGTTCGGGCATTCTTCGTCGCCCAGCCACCTTCTCCATCCTAGAGCCATGCAAGCCGAGCATTTCAACATTTTGGTATTTTTCTCTTTTTTTTTTCTGCGATGAGTTTTTTTTTCTACAAAATAACTTATATTTCAATAAATTTGATTGAGTATTACTGATTTTGTTGAAAATGTGTGTATTTGATAGTGGTGTTCCATTATCAGTGATTCATTTGTGAGAATGGAAATGTTTATAAAATATACAATTTAACTATATAATTAATGTAGCTATGATGTTTGATTGAATGTTTGAATGAAAAAAAAGCTATAGACATCTATTTATTTGATCTATGTTTGATCTATATTTAAAGCGACTGGTTATTATCGTTGAGGCTGATTCTTAAATTTTCTCTTATAAGGGATATATGGTGTTCTAAAGTGTTTCATTGCAAGCCCTTGGACGATATGAAGGTATTTCCTTTACCTAACTGTAATTTCATTCTTAGTTCATAGCTTTGGAATTCTGTTTCACATTATTGCTGCTGCTGTCTAGTACTAGTCAAAGTAGTTTTTCTTTTCCTGTGACAACACTACTTCATGTTTCTCTTGCAGAAAAATTGTGATGTGTTAGACTCGAACTGCCAACCCAAGAGATCTAGCTATGGGTTACCTGAGGACAAATTTATATTTTCTTGTGTTAACCAGCTATACAAGATGGATCCTGATATTTTCAATACATGGTTAGTCGAGTGTTTATATTTGCATAACTTTGAATTGATTGAATCATAGCAATAACTATACTGATTCATGTGTCGATTAATGCAGGTGCAACATCCTTAAGCGAGTACCAAATAGTGCACTTTGGCTTCTCAGATTCCTCAACAACCATCGTTAATTTGCTTCGTAAATTTCTCGCCGTTCAGCAGCGTCGGGCTGAAGCCTATTCCAACCTCAAAAGGTTTCTCTTTCCTTTTGCGCTTACCATTTTTTTTTCTTTCTGCATCTCATTTTTCGTTCCTTTTTTTGAAGAGGAGATTTCTTTGATACAGGGGATTTTCAGAGTATATGATTTTGGGAAATGAATTGGCCTATCAACAGCTTTCAGTGACATTAAACTAGAGTTCAATAATTGCTCTAAACAAGTTGGTATCCATATTCACATCCCAAATTTTGAAATTCACATATAAATATATGTTTATATTCTGTATTAAAGTTTGTGAAGCGGGTTTCTGTGTTTTTTCGAGTTCAGGTCATTGAAATGGAGTCCCTATTTCAGAATTCTGAGTACGATCGAGTTGATTTAGCTAAGCTTTTGAGATCTATTCAAGAACATGAAAAGAAGCTGAATTTGGTAACCAATGCCCCTTTAATTTTTCTTTTTTGCCACTATTATAATACACTCTAAAATTTTCTTGGCTATTTTCTTTGTGGATTTATATCTTAGAACTCTAAGATATTCTGCCATTTTCTTATTCTGCCATTTTGAATGTTTTGAAGTTTTGTTTAGAGAGCCGTATCGTTTTGCATATAGTTTTGCCTTTGTATAGGTCCCTTTTCATTATTATTTATTCCCAGTGTATGTGTGACACCAAGGCTCCGTTTACTAATTTAAATGAAAATAATTATCGAAGATGATAATCATTGGAAAGAATAGTTTAAGTAAAAACCCTTCTTGGACAAGAGCAAGGTGCATGCATATTTAATCTTTTTAAAAAGCCTTCTTGTGGCTGAAAATAATTTAAAGCTAATAGTCTCGAGTCAACTGCCATTTAGAAATTTTTGTATGATTCTCTAATGAGATGTATAGTTGATTTACCTAATAGATCATTAGAAATGGACATTTGATTTCCCAAAAAGCATGTTGAATAGTAAAATTCAATCTGCCAATTATGAGTTATGTGGATGATTTTGTGACCGAAAGGATTCTTTACAAAGGCTGTTGATTTAAAAGCTGAAAGCTTGTTTATTAGTTACTATAGAGAGATTACTGATAAGCTACTGATCATTCTATGTGCTTGAGAAGCAGATTATGGAGCAACTCTAGCATTTAAGAAATCTTGTTCCTGATGTTATTGTTGAAATTAAGTCAATCTAGTTGTCCATACGTGAAAATTTAGTAATGCTAATGCTGTATTTCTTTTTAAAATATCAATTCCTTGTGAAAATTTGATTTATATTTTGAACTTGTTATTTCGAGTTCAATTCAGATACTATGAAGGCCTTCACAAGTGTGTTGGGCTCTATTATGAAAATGGTCAGTATTCACCCGACCAAATTGAACAATTGGATTCATTGTACAATTCTCTTAGGCAGCAATACACTTGGTCTTCTGCTGTCAAGGTAAAATATTGAGTGATCTGAATTTTAACTTTGCTGCTTTCCTTGTAATGGTTACCATTTTATCTGAATGCTGTGAAGCCTATTAGCTATTACACAAACTTGTAATAACACCGGGCTTTATTCTATCAAATATTGTGCACTGCTATGATGGAGTTGATTTTAAATTTATACACTGGATTCTTTTTGTTCTGCATGTATCTGTTGATATTATTTTTGGTAAATTTTAACTAATAAACTGCTATTAATTAGTTTCAAAGGGGGAGAACTTTGTTAATTTTTCAATGGGTTGACCTATTGAACTTAATATTGATTTATTATTAATTTCCAAATTTCTTTCATGGTATACCATTCCATTTTAGACGTGACTTTATCATATTTACTTAATATTAGAAATGCTTAGCTAAAAAGTCCTCAGGTGATTTATGAGTTGAATGCAATTAAATTAGCTTCTTGGTACCACTTTTTGGTTACTACCACATTAGAATGACCATCATCATTATTATTATTTTTTTATGCTCTTCTTATTTATGGACTTTTTTGAGTTATCACTAAATCTTGTTAGGTTGGGTGTTTCAGAGAATACCGCTCGACTTTCTGCAAGGTGTTAGGTTTAGAGAAGCAGCTGAAAATTATATTAGGCCCTTCCTTACTAAGGTATTTATGGTTCCTTTTTTATCACTTTGACTCGATCTTTTATATTTTATGGCAACGTATATTCTTGATGCTTTCAGGGAGTTCCATCATTGTTCACTGATCTTTCTCCATTGTATGATCATCCAGGAAAGGTATGCTCCTCATTCTTCTTGATTGTTTTACACATTAATTTTTTTATTTTTAGGACCTAAGAAAATATTAGTTCTGTAGGTTTAAGTTATGCTTTGTCACACTGTTTTCCAGGCAGACATTCTTGAGGAACTTATTATTGAGCTGGAGCATGCTGTTAAGACTTCTGGTCAATTCCCTGGAAGGTAAGCTGTGGTAGCACTTATTTGCATTAATGCAAATCATGTTGAAACATTTATACACTTTAGTGATGCCTATTTATAAGAGTTGTCTTCCGGGTGTGGTTTAGTTGATTAGCCAATGGGTAGTGGAGCTTGTGGTTTGCTTCTTCATGGTGTGAGGTTTAATTCTTAACGACAAGTTATAAAGTTCCTCCACCTTCGTAGCACCCCGCCCCCCCCCCCCCCCGCCTGTTTTTTCTCTTCTTTTCAATGATGTATGTTGATATTGTTTTTCCTTGTTTTGGTTTTGTCGAGTGAATTAGACTTATCTTTTTCCTGCTCTCTTTATATATGAACAGTCAATCATGTTTCTATCATACTGAAGCAGATGATCTAAGCAACATGATTTTAGATTTGTGGTCACTGAATGTATCATAATATTATAAAACTATCTCCTTGCTTTTAGATTTTATTTGTGAATGGTGAATGCTCTGATTTGCTCTAATTTTTTATCTTGTAAGTGTTTTTTTAGTCTGGCACATGGTTTTGTTGCCAGAGGCATTCTTTTGGTAATTCTTATTGATGATGTCACTTTAAAAAAAAAAAATATTTACTTTAAATGCCGCTCAAAGAAAGAACCTCCTTCAACTCTTATGTGGACCTTATTCCTATTAGCACAAGTTAGCCACCTTTATTTTTCTTCTTTTCGCTACCCCCTTAAATATTTTTTGTTGGGATATTTGTTTTTGCTTAGAATTTCTGTTTGGATCTAGCATTACGACAGAAGGGGACAATATGAAATCGCTCTTTCTAAAATTGATGAGGCCATTGAGCACACCCCAACCGCGATTGATTTATACTTGGGCAAGGTTGGTTAGGATTCTTAATGAAAGTTTTTTTAATGTAAATGTTTTCTGGAATAAGTTTTATGGATTTTTTTCTTAATATAATCTTATGATTTTTTTCCCTTCTTAATCTTGTAGCAGAGATATTTTGCTATTGAAATCATTGTTATACTACAAGATATAGTTTGTACATGTGTATGTATCTATAGATACACTTGACGATATATTTTGAAATGGTCTTTCATGGTTTATTCTTTTCTTAAAGAGATTTGATATTGTTGGCCAGCTGCCACAATATCTGAGATCTTTAGTAAGTTTTTGTTTATAGTCTAGAGGTTTTCACATGCATTTACCTTGGAATTTTTATGGTTTACTTGTGTGAACCGGTTTAGCTTAATTGTGAAGGGCAGATATCTTCTGGGAGCAGTTTAACTAGCTGTGTTGTCCATGGGAAATAGGATTTGATTACTGTACACATTCCACTCTCTTTCAATTTTTATTGAACTTATAACGTTTTGAGTTTTTTTGGTGAGATATTGTTTTCATGCACTTACCAGGATTCTTTAATTTTGTTTATCTTTTTTCTTCCAAATTTTTAATTTTGTTTTTTTATTACAGAACCGAATTTTGAAGCATGCTGGTGATTTGGCTGCTGCTGCTGCATTGGCAGATGAAGCTAGATGTATGGATCTTGCAGATCGCTACATCAACAGTGAATGTGTTAAGCGTATGCTTCAGGCTGATCAGGTATTGTGACAGTCATTTTCATCATTGATTATTTGATCTTATTATGAATTATTTCTTTCATGCTGCTTTAAATGTTTTGTATGTGCTTCATGCTGTATTTTCTCTTTCGAAGGTGGCTTTAGCTGAGAAAACTGCAGTGTTGTTCACTAAAGATGGAGATCAACATACCAACCTTCATGACATGCAATGCATGTGGTTTGTCTCAGTTTACTGCTGGATCTATTTACTTTTTGAAGCAAGTTATGTTGGTTGTTGGTTCTAAGTATTTTCTGTTGTACTTTGAAGGTATGATCTTGCTTTTGGTGAAAGTTACTTCCGTCAAGGTGATCTTGGACGGGCTTTAAAAAAATTTCTGGCTGTGGAGAAGCACTATGCTAATATCACTGAAGACCAATTTGACTTCCATTCTTATTGTTTGAGGAAAATGACTTTACGTACATATGTTGAAATGCTTAAATTTCAAGATCGATTGCATTCAAATCCATATTTTCATAAAGCAGCAGTTGGTGCAATTAGGTAAAGCATTTATATTGGGTTCCACATATTGGATTTATTTTTTTATGATGTACTATCAATTAGTCGTTGATGGATTTTCATAGCTTGACAATAAATGTGAATTTCTGTAAAAAAAAAAAGAGCACTTGCAATTGTGGAATTCAGACCCCTTTAGAGAGGACTGAACAAGTTTCAAGGGAGAAATTGATGATTATTACGGATTAGACATCTGACCTTGGTTTTTTTTTAGGTTTTAAATGCAATTTGGTGTATTGTCAGTTTTGCTGGATTGTCATTTTCTTGTGGTGTAATACATTGTTAATTTTTGCCCTGTTTGATATTTATGTGTTTATTTAGGTAGAAGATCCACTTTTAGAGGCTACAAGGTACTTGAAGTTGCTTCAAAAGAACTCCCCTGATTTGTTAGAAACACATTTGCTTTCTTTTGAAGTGAATGTGAGAAAATAGAAGGTTTTGCTTCCCTTTCAGGTAAGCTTTTGTTTAAGCGTGTGGCTGAGAAGCTTTTATTTTGACCCCTCTTTTTGTCTTGAGCTGCATAAGGCCAACTGATGACTAAATTGTCTTTGGAGTGCAGGCTGTAAAGCAACTACTGAGGTTGAATGCTGAACACCCAGATAGATGTTGTACATTGCTTTGAGGAGTTTCATTTTTGCTCAACATGTTTTGTCATGTTACATGGAAACTTGACATTTCATCATTTTGCAGAAACGGAGCACTTGGGCCAATCGGGGAATGGACACTTGAGGACTGTGTTCGAGTCCACAAACTCCTAGAAACAATTCTTTTTGACCATGATGCTGCTTTAAGTGAGTACTGAAAATCTCTATATATATCTAGTGAACATGGTGCCTAATGGTACACATGGAAAATTGTCGCTGTTGCTTTACATTGTGTTAAGTAGGATTATTATTTAGAGACTGGGATGAGGGTTATTATTAAGCCAAGTACTTGATAGAAGATTCTTATTTGATCAAAATGATACAGGCATTTAAGAGGCATATTGTTATGTTTTTTTTTTTTTTGTAGGATGGAAGGAGCAATGTGCCAAGTACTCTCCTTACTCCACATACTTTGAGGGCAGACTCAGCTCTGCCATGCCCAACTCTGTGTACAACCAAAGTAACAACTCAGAAAATGGAAACCATTCGGTAGTTGGACAAACTACAGAATCTCTTGCATCAAACGGTAAGCTCGAGGCATTTAAAGATCTTACCATCTGACTATGATGTTGAGGCCGATGTTCAGTTAAAACATTTTTAGAGTTGCAATCTCTTGTATTATTATCCCTTAATTTGGCTGAATTTCCTTCTCCAGAGGTTGCAACAATAATTACTGGACAAGCCTATTTGCACTTTTGATTTCTATGGACATGACTTTCCTTCTTTATTTCTTTTATTTGTAGCAAATCATACAGTTTAACTGTTATGTATGCTTTTCTAATTTTTTCCATTCATACTTCTCTTCTTAAGGTACCATTTTCTATCTCATAGTTATGTAAATTAGAACTAGAATTTTTCTATGCAAATAAAACCCGACAGCGGTGCTCCCTTTTAAGCAATTGCAATGGTGAATCTAAGCATAATAGTATTGACTCTCAATATAAATGTAATAAACTTTAATTGGACTAATATAAGATGAGTTTTTGTTTTAACTAAGAAGTTTCTGATTTTTATGCCATGCTTAGGAGGCTGGAAATTATGTAAAAGATGATGTATGGCCTGCCCTTATTGTTGAGACAAGCAATGCTTCTGATCTCCATGGATATACTATCAGGGCTTTATATAGGGAATTCTAACATCATCTGAATAGGTGGGCTTTTTATTTCCCTTGTGCACATTATAAATGATTAATGGAAAGATTGTAGTACTTTTATTACTACAAATTTTATTTATTAAGTGGTAGCTGCTAGATCTGTTATGGTTTTCTATGAATCTGTTAGTCTTACTAGAATTTTTAGCTCATTATAAGTGATGTATTCTCTTCTTCTATTTAACACTTCTATATATTTCAATAAAGTTCAGTTCATTCATTCTCTATCCTCTCTGATTTTCTCATTCACTTTCATTCCTAAATTTAACTGTTTGTTTTGTGGAAAATTCATATGCTTAGATTTTTCTTTCTTAATAGGCTGATATGACCATGTTAGAAGACGAACGACCAACAAAAAGATGACTTTCGTCAACCCTTGTTAAGGTATAAAGAAGAAAGTCTTCTGCTGTGCTTTAGAATTATGCTGCTGAATGTTTCTTTCATTTTCATTAAGTTTTAGGTATTGATAGAGTACTCTGTTTCTTTCATTTTCACTAAGTGGGAAATTTTGCTTTTATTACCGAGCTTTAATTGTTTATGCCTCTTAGTTGGATTTTTTATTACCGAGCTTTAATTTTTTATGCCCCTTGGTCATTTGTTTCTATGTTTTCTGCTTTTGCAGTAGTAATTGAATCTTGCTGTTCTATGCTTTTGATGTGTTGATAATTGAGTAACACTTTTATTTTTTGAACAGGTCAGTACGTCAGAGTCAGAGCTGTCTTTCTACATTTATGCTTCGTACTTCCTAGAAATTTCATGATCTTCCTATGCATGCAGGTTCTGAGTTTTTCTCTATTTGTGCTAGGATTGGATCTTTAAATTAATGCTCTTTAAATTAATACATGCAGGTTCTGAGTTTTTCTTTGTATTTCTTGTTTAATTTTCGAGGGAAGAAGCAATATGTTTTGTTGCTTCAGTTGTTGTTTTGCATGGTAGTACATCTTGCTATACCCTGCTATTTCGTCAAGTTTTGGAGTTATTACAAATTTAATTTAAACTTTATATGCTTACAGGTGGAAACTAGCTTAAGTCTTATGTTCTTAATAATAAAAGGACTTTTTTTTACAATGTGCAGGTATATTGAGATGACTTCTTTGGAGCAATTCTTGACAACATTTGTAGTTGAGGACTTTAGAATGGAAGAATGTATTTCACTAATTTTTGTATACATTTATTTTTTGTATTTAGTGATAGAGGAATCTGAATTGAGCATAAATTATGTTGTAATATGATCTCATAAGCCTAGACTAGTAGACTAAATATTGTAATTACATTTTGAGTAATTAATAAAAATCGATTTATGTTACCTTATTTGGCTTCAACTTTCATATTTGTTTTCTTAGTTTTATGTAAGTAAAAAAAGATTATGTTTCTCTAAGCTAATATAACACATGTGATATACTAAAGTCTAGTATAACACAAATAATGTGTTATACTAAAGTATAGTATAACACAAAAAAAGTGTTATACTAAAGTGTAGTATAACACAAATTTATAAGTATTGAAATGTGTTATATAATCGACTATAAATAACATAATTAAACACTTATCTATTTATTAAAATAACACAGAAATTGTGTTATCGTTGACAGTATAATAACACATTTGTATAACAATGATAAAGTGTTATGTAAAGTACCCTAACCTACGATAACATAACCGGTCTTAACACATCAAAAAGTGTTATGGTATGTTTTGATAACACATTTTCGGTGTTATTAAAATCATTTTTTTCTTGTAGTGAAAGTATATATATATATACTAGGTGATTCGAAACATATCATATATCTCTTCTATATAAAAAATTTGTAGATAACGGAAATTCTTGGTTTTATCTGTTTATTTTGTTAATTTTAACATTGTAAATATTTAATTGAATATACATTTAAAAATAACTAAAAATAGATATATATTAATTATATTAATATAAATTCAAATATTATAAAATATCATTATTATAATAGTATATAATACATGACTAGATAATATTATATTAATATAAATTTAAATATTATAAAATATTATTATGATAATATTATATAATCCTAATTTTTTACTAATTATATTAATATGAATTCAAATATTATAAAATATTTAATACAAGAATAGACATTTAATACTTATACTAATATAAATTTAAATATTATAAAATATCATTATAATAATAAGATATAATACAAAATCTTAATTTTTATTAAAAAATAAAAATGATCATTTATGTTTAAAAAGGTTATCATAATATATATAAAATCATAAATAATGTTTTGGTTTAATTTTTCATTTAGTATGTTTATGTCATTCTTTTATATATTGTTGTCTATATTTTCACCTTCTAACACGTGGCCATTAAGAGTGATTAGTGATGAGGTAAGTCATGAGGCGCTCGGAGTGCAACTTCTCCAAAAAACCTAGTTCGGGTGAGTTGTGGACGTCTCTAAGGTATGCCACGCCCCGAGGTCTGTCCTCGAGGCGAGGGTACCTCCAGGTGATGCCACCTCTAGGGGCAAAAGGTAAATCGTGGATGTCTCCGAGTGAGGTCATGCCTCGAGGTCCGTCCTCATGGTAGGGATCTCTCCAGGTGAGGCCATGTCCGGAGGAGTTCTCTTCACTCACTCGTCCCCCGGGTCTATGATTCCGATCCTCTGGCCGGGGATAGCCGCCAGATGTTGGTCACTGCAATTATGGGCCATCAGGCGATCGTCTGACAACTTTTGGAGAACCTCGATTAGTGGTGCCGAGTTCGTACACTCAAAAATTGGCATTACCCACAACGTCGCCTGACATGAGCAAACGTGCGCCGCACCCTGACAATTACAGATATGTTCCCTATAAAGTTGGTGCGTGACTTTCTGCAATGGCCCTGTAGGATCCACATGGGCCATAGTCTTTATTTTAGAACAACCCTTTTGTATTAACTTAACATTAATACCCTGATATTAATGAGAGATGATTAATATTAATGATCCCAGCTTTTATAAATAGGGCTGGGGTATGTCCTTGGAGAGGGTTTGATATTTTAGAGAGAAAAACTCTATAACTCAGTGTAACATATACGCTGCCTGAGAACTACCATTGAAGTTTGCTACTACAAGTTTCAATCTCATAAAATAAGAGAGACTTGTGGACACTACAAGAAAATGGAATTTCGCCAGCGCGTTTCATGAATTGCGCTGGAAAAAACCCTTGCTATTGCCGGCGCAATTACGAAATGCGCTGGCAAAAGAAACTTTTTCCGACGCCACTTCCAATTGCGCCGGCAAAAGTTTGCACACTTTTTATGGCCCACTTTTTGCCGGCGCACTATGCATTATTGCGCCAGCAAAAATAATTTTTATACAACCCTTCAATTGACGGTGGCATTTTTGCTGGCGCATTACGATGTCGTCGGTAAAAATCTTCTAAACATGTCGGTAAAGGTTATAAATGCGCCGGTAAAAGTATTAAGGAATTTAAATACACAATTATTTTTAATTTTTATAAGTGATTATAGTGTTATATATTATGATTCATTAATTAATAATTATTTAACATCTAAGTAACGGTATAAAGTTGTTAGATTGATCTAATATCAACAATAATACTAATTAACTTTGTAATTATGAACTAAGATTGTTGTGATCATTGTCGATTATTCTTATCTAACCATACAATTATCATTTATTTTTAATAAATTGTTAGATTGATCTAAGATCAACAATAATACTAATTAACTTTGTAATTATGAACTAAGATTGTTGTGATCATTATCGATTATGCTTATCTAACCATACGATTATCATTTATTTTAAAACAAAAATTATCATAGGTCTAATAAATTGTTGTATTACACATAAGTTTATGAATATATACAATGTTGGTCTTACTCAACATTATTAATTAGTGTTACCGATCATATGATCGAATATTGTTCTTTTGTTAATATATATATATATGTACGTTTCATTATTGATAATTTCTTGAAACGTTAAATAATTATTCATTTTTTGAGGAACAAATAGATAGTCAATCATACCACTGATCTTTTATTATCATTGAAAAGAATTTAAAGTAATTTTATTTAATGTGTAAATATATAAGCTCTTGTGATATATATAGGGTAGGTTGTATGTAATCAAATTTCATCAATTTTTAGATACATTTAGTATTTTATTATTAATTATGAACATTATAAATAGTTTGATTAAACCGTATCTGTTAAAATATTCGAAATGTTAAGCAGTACTGCTAGTTAACATATTTTGTTGGTAGTGCCCGTTTCGGTCTTGTTCAATATAACACCCGAAAAATAAGTTAAGCATATCAATTTTTGATATATTTAGTATATATTAGTAATTATTGACATTATAAATAGTTTGTTTAAACTGTAAGTGTTAAAATATTGGAAATGTTAAGCATTATTGATAATTAACCTAGCTTGTTAGTAGTGCGTGAATGTTTCGATCTCCTTCGATATAATACCCGAAATTAGTATTACGTTAAGCATTTGAACTATTATTTTGTTATTTAGACAATAAAATGATTCAATTATTGTGTACGAATAATTGAAATAATTTTATTAATTAAACGAGAAAATATATATATTTTTGTCGGCGCATTTGATGAAGTGCGTCGGCAAAAGTATAATGGGAAAATTCCTGCCTTCGCATTTTAAAATGCATGTGGTAGGTGAAAACTTTTGCTGGTGCGTTTCGTTGCGCCGGCAAAAGTCCACTTAAATGAAACGACACCGTTTTGTACTAGGGCAACAAGGGTGATTTTTGCCGGCGCAACAAAACACGCCAGCAAAAGTTTAATGATATTTCACCAGCCGCCCCTCCCTTCTTCCCCATTTCTCTTCCTCGACCTCTCTCTCTCCCTCTGAACCAGACGCTCCCCGACCACAACCCCACTTCGACGTCGCACCGCGAGCCCCCACCCCACCCCACCCCGACGCCACCGCGAGCCCACCACTGTCGCCCCCCTCCTCCTTCAAGCCGCCCCCTAAGGTAAGTTTTATAATATAGTTTTGAATTTTATTTTATTTATGTATTGAACTTTTTTATTGTTTCTATGGAGTCCCCGATCCATTGCCGAAGCAGTCGGAGCAGAGCCACTTCACCCACTGTAATATTTTTATTTTTTATTTACTATTTTTAAGATATTTTTATAATATATGTTTTTAGTATTTATTAATTGTTTTTTTTGTAAAATAAAAAAAACAGATTTGAATATGTATTTTTTTTAATTTTAATGCTTTATATGTATTTGTTTATTTTTGCTTGTTAATATTTATTATATTATATTTTGTAATATATGTATTTTAGTAAAAGTATGAACTTAAAAAAAATCAAATTTATAGTGTATGTTTATATTTTTAAATTGTTTTATATTAAATGTGATATATTTATAAATATTTATTTAATAATTTTTTTTGTATCAATAAAAATATCAGTTTTGGTATATGCTTTTTTGTGGTTAAATATTTGTATATATGTAAATTGATGTATTTGTTAATAATAATATATGTCTTTTATATGATCTGGGAATATTCTGGTTATATATGTGTTTAATTTGTAGGTTTTAAAATTTTTGGGATAGTTTGAAATATAGTCATTATGCTGCCCAAATTCTGTTAGACTTAGTAAAATTAATAAAAATTTAATAATTAAGTAAATAAAAGTTTAAGTTTAATTAAAAAATACATCTAAAAATTAATTTTTAACTATAATTTAAATAAAATAAAATTACCAATCATAATAATTAACAATTAATTTTAA
Source organism: Humulus lupulus (assembly GCF_963169125.1). Classification (NCBI taxonomy): domain Eukaryota; kingdom Viridiplantae; phylum Streptophyta; class Magnoliopsida; order Rosales; family Cannabaceae; genus Humulus; species Humulus lupulus. The sequence continues at coordinate 44,884,885 of NC_084801.1, read as the reverse complement.
TATTAATATTAGATGTTTTGTAATTGAAAAAAGTTAAAAATATAAATGATTTAATAAAATATAAATATAATAAAATTTTTATTAATTAAGTAAATAATCAAATACAAATTGAAGAATTTAATAAAAAATTACAAAATGAATCTAATGTATAATTAAATTAATTTTAAAATAAAAGTAATAAATAAGTAAATGATTTAAAAAATTGTAATAATTAATAATTAGCTACATTTGCTTTGGTAAATATAAATAATAATTTTTGCCAGAGATAGGATATTATTATCACTTAGTGATAATTAGGGAGACAAACAATTATGAAATATTTTGACTATCATTTCCCTCATTTTAAGACAATTATTAATATTTTATGAATTATTTCGCTTGAAGATGGCGAGCAACAGAAGCTGGATGAGTGCGAGGAATCATTGGTCTCTGAGTATAGAAATAATGTTAAGGAGTTCTTCAAGATCGCTAAAAATATGGTGAACGATCGGGGTTTGGTTCGTTGTCCGTGCAAGAAATGTGGGAATGTTAAGTTCCAACCTATAAATGCAATTTCGATGCATTTATTCAACAATGGCATCATACAGTCCTACAAAGTGTGGCATTACCATGGAGAGGCGCTGTCGCCGCCACCAGATGTGGTACGAGATCAGGATAGAGATGAGATAGCGGATATCCTGGAGGATGTTTACGCTGAAAATGACGCTCCCGCTGGAAACTATAATGATCCTCCCCAAGATGATGTCCAACATCGCGACAAGTATGACAATTTATTTAAGGAGCTATCAAGTGAACTATACCCGGGTTGCAGAAAGTATTCCGCATTGAACTTCTTGGTGAAGCTGATGCATTTGAAAGTTATTAACAAGTGCAGCAATCATTACTTTGATGGTTTGCTGGAATTGTTAGTCGACGCTATGCCTGACGGAACAATTTTACCTAAGTCTAACTATGAGGCGAAGGCAAAGTTGTGGAGTATTGGATTGGGATATGAGTCCATCGATGCTTGCAAGCATGACTGTTCACTGTTTTGGAAGGAGAATGCGAATTTGGTATTCTGTCCAGTTTGTGGTGAGTGTTGCTGGCAAGATAATCGTGGGAACGGGAAGAAAGTGACTCATAAGGTCATGCGGTACTTTTCGTTGACGCCGAGATTGAAAAGGTTGTACAGTTCGAGATATACTGCAGAGGATATGAGATGGCACTATTCTAAAAGGCCAAAGGAAGATGTTGTGGTGAGGCACCCCGCTGACAGTAAGGCGTGGAAGCACCTTGATGAGTTGTACCCATCTTTCGCAGCCGAACCTCGAAATGTTAGGCTTGGGTTTACTACAGATGGTTTCAATCCTTTTGGGAACATGAGCAACTCTTACAGCATGTGGTCTGTGATACTTGTCCCATACAACTTGCTGCTGTGGAAGTGCATGAAACCACAATCATTAATGTTGTCTATTCTAATTCCAGGTCATTCTTCACCTAGAAAAGATATTGATGTCTATATAAGACCTTTTCTTGATGAGTTGAAGGAGTTATGGGTGGAGACACGAGATGCATACAATAGTACCTCATTCAATATGCGTGCAACAATCTTGTGGACCATTAACGACTACCCAGCTTATGCTATGATGTCTGGGTGGAGCACAAAAGGGTACAAGGTGTGCCCCACATGTAATGAAGAAACTCCCTCTATAGGGATTAGAAGTAAAATTGCATACATTGGCCATAGAAGGTTTCTTGATATGGATCATGAATGGAGGAGTAAACGAGCACTATTCGACGGTAACAAGGAACTCAGGCCACCACCGAAAGATTACTCCAGTGATGATGTGTTGAAGAAATTAGAGAATTTGTTGATTAGACAACCTGGGAAACACAAAGAATTTGGTGGTGTGAAACGCAAAAGGGCTCCGACTGAACTTTATTGGTCGAAGAAGAGCATATTTTTGGAGCTTGATTATTGGAAGGAATTATTGCTGAGGCATAACTTGGACGTAATGCACATTGAGAAGAGTGTTTGCGACAGTGTCTTGGGAACTTTGTTGAACTTAGAGGGAAAATCTAAAGACACTGACAAGGCAAGACTTGATCTAGCAGACATGAAAATTAGGGAAAAACTCCATCTCCGCAAAGAGGGAAACAAGTGGCAGAAACTGCACGCCAGTTACACCCTAAGTGTCCCGGAGCATCGAGTTTTCTGTGAATTTGTGAAGTCAGTTGAATTCCTGGACAATTTTGCTACAAACCTTTCGAATAATGTCAATGTCAATGATGGCAAGATAACTGGGCTGAAATCACACGATTGCCACGTGTTGTTTTAGCAGTTGTTGCCCGCCGCAATTAGATCGTATTTGGTTCCTGAAGTTCGGAAGCCAATTATTGAGTTGTACGGTTTTTTCAAAAAACTTTATTTACGGACTTTGAATGTGAAAGACCATGAGAAGATGGAGACAGACATTATCACCATTTTATGCAAGTTGGAAATGATTTTTCCTCCAGCATTTTTCAACATTATGGTGCATTTGGTTTTGCATCTTTCGAAAGAGGCAATTCTTGGCGGTCCCATGCACGTTAGGTGGATGTATCCCATTAAACGTTCAATGGCGGTTTTATAAACAGTATGTAAGAAATCGTGCACGTCTGGAAGGTTCAATCGCAGAAGCTTACGTGGTGAACGAGGCCTTAACCTTTTGCTCAATGTACCTCCGGGGGGTTGAGACTCGATTCAATCGACCTGAGAGGAATGAAGATTGTGTTGAATCCTAACCAAATTGGGAATATTCTATTTATAAGGCTGTTGGTCATCCATTTGGTAAGAAATCAAGTACGCTCCTCAATCTGCAGTTAAAGAAAAAGGCTGAGTGGTATATCTTGAACAATTGTGCCGAAATTAAGGAGTACCTTAGGTGTGTTTTCTAGTCTTTTTCAATAAAATTTTTTGGTTTACATACCGAGTAAAGTAAAAAATCATAACATTGTTGTCCGTTTGTAGTGAGCATATGGATGAATTAAGAAGACGGGGGGGCTCGAATCTTGAAGTTCAACAAGAAGCTGAGTTTCCTCAGTGGTTCAAAGAACGAGTATGTGTATTAGTCAATTCTTTTCCGAAACCCCACTTAATCAATCCAAAACTAACTTTCAATGTTAATGTTGATAGGTGAACGGTTTGCACGAGTCAACATCTACTGAAGTTAATAATGAATTGTATGCTCTCGCAAACAAATCAAGCGACACCGTGTTCTCTTATCCAAGGATGATAGTGAATGGTGTGAAATTTGTGATTCATGGTCGCGATATGAAGCTTAAAACACAAAATTGTGGTGTAATGGTGCCAAGTGAGGAAGAAGTGAACTACTATGGATTTTTGGAAGAAGTAATTGAATTGTCCTACTTGATGGGTTACAGTGTTCTCCTATTCAAGTGTAGATGGTTCAATACAAGTAGAACTAAAGTGGAATCCAATTTTACGAGCGTATATATGAAGGAAGAATGTTATAAATATGATCCTTTTGTTCTCGCATCTCAAGCGAAGTTGGTGTATTATTGTAATGACCCAACTACTCTAGACTTTTGGACCATTAACGAAAACTATACCTACTAATCCTTAATAAAACTTACAAATGAAAATACCATAACTTTATTAAGGAACTTGTAAAAATTAAGAGTTAAACTTACATAAAATTTAGGATAGGACATGGGATCCCATTGTTTTAAAAACAAAACAAAACATAATTTAAAATAAAAATGGATTACATAACAAGTGCGGAAAAATACATGTAAAAACCATAAAAACAAAACTACATCCTCAAATCGTAACGCTCGACTCTTGAATCCATTCAACCTCAATACACATTCTCCAAGCTTCCAAGAACCTTTCCCGCCACTAAAACTATTTTCCTGCACATATAAACAAAAAGGAATGAGCCTAATGCCCAACAAGGAAAAATCTAACACATAGTTCATATACATAAATTTCATAAGAAACATAAAAACATAACATAACACTTATATCATACACATACTATAATGGCCATTATTATTTGGGGTCCCATAGACTAAACAAGTCATATGCCCATTAGATTAGTGGGGTCCTACTAGCTAAGCAGGTCATATGCCCATAATCTATTTGGGGCTTGTTAGTCATATGGGTCATATGCCCAAGCCTACAAACATACATAACATAACATATTTCATAACATAAGATAACATATAAAAAGCATATAACATATAAATTCTATCATATTTTCCTTACCAAAATTACCGGGATATGAAGACAGAGTTGGCACTTTGGAACACTCCTAAAAACCATTTATGAAAGGGTGAGTCTATTGAAGAAAAAGAGATGAAAGAGATGAAGGAACTATACTTTTAAAAATATACTTACCAAAACCTTTTGCTCAAGAACTTAGATTTCCTAACCAAAATAAGAATAAGGTTAGAATGAGTAGAAGACTATGAGAACTTTTAAAGAAAAAGTACAGAAACGAACTAGAGTTTGGGATACCTTGAAGACTTATAAGACCGATCTAAACCTTGAATCGAAATGCTATAAAATCTTACTTCCCAAGTGTTTTGATAAGCTTATGATGATCAAGCTTATGATTCCCAACCCAAGTGTTTACACTCTCACACTCACCTAGCAACTTGCAGCCTCTGAACTTAGAGTAAAAGCTGAATAATGGCTGGATACTAGGTCCTATTTATAGAGTTTAGGAGTGAAGAGATCTTCATTTAACTTGAATAAAAATAATGGCTTTTTAAGTGAAAATAATTTGAATTATCATTCAGCAGAGGCTGAAGACTCGTTCAAAAAGATGCTGGACTTATCAAGAGGTTGAAGGGTTGAATGGAAAATGATTTCAAAAACTTTCAAAATATGCTGAGAGGGGCGATATATCGCCCCCTGTAGGCGATATATCGCCTGGGCCAGTATGCCCGAGGCAGTCGTGCATCGTTTTGGGTTTTTCGTATCTTCGTGCTGCGATATATCGCCCCCTATAGCTGCGATATATCGGCATACGCTAATTATTTAAACACGAAATTACACATTTTTAGCTTAATTTGAATTGAGTAAACAGCCTTGACTAAGCCCTCAAACGTTTTCAAAGCTGCTGACTGACCTTAGAGCATTCAAACTTTACCCTTAATAAATTTAATCCTAAAAAATACTTAATCATTAATAACCCATACATAACATGTGCTATAATCCTATTGGTTCTTATCTAAACCTTATAGTATACTAAATATTATCCTTAATATCAGTCATATTAATCAAACCTTAGGTTAAAATTAATATTCTTAAACTATAGGTTAAACTTAGAAAATCTACAAGTACTACTATGAGTGTCCAAATAAATCCCGGTCTGAACCAAAAATCAACAGTCATAAAGATAATACTATTACTACTATTATACTACTATCTAACTTATCTAAGTAAAGTTCTTGGACTCTACAATTATCTTTGAGATGTGAAAAATGGGGATGATTGGAGGCTTGTTAATGAATACATTCTGAGGAATGTTTGAGATTTCTCAAATTCCGATGTTGATGATACTGAGACCACAAATGATATACCAATATTGCAAGAAGTTAATTCTTCTTCATTTCAGTTGTGGGTAGAACTTCCAATTTTTTATAATCTTCAGTATGATCGGGTTGATGTCAATCCCACTGAAGTGCACAACGTCGATGATTTAGTTGGCGAAGGTTCAGATGAATTTGTTGTCGATGATGAAGTTGAATTTGAAGATGACACATTGGCCGAGTATGAAGACGATGATGATGACGACAATGTTCTAGTCGATAGTGATAGTGATAGTGGTGTCCGTAATGATGTTGTAGTTAGTGATGATGAGGACAATGATATGTAATTTGAACAAATATATGTAACTTTTTATTTAATTCAATGAAAATTTTATTTATTATCATTAATTAATGATAGTGTCAGACGTACACATGCACCTAGTGGATGTCTTGGGGATAATCAATGTATTCATGCACTCGTTCTCATTTTTCAAGATATTTGATGAAATATCTTGAAAAAATGAGAATTAGTACATGATTGCTTACTATCTCCAAGGGATCCACTAGGTCAGAATAGGGTAGGTTGGGAAAGACAATAAGTAATAAAATGTTAATTTTATATATATATAAAAAAAAGTAATACACATGCACCTAGTGGATGCCCTGGGGATAGCTAATATATTCATGTACTGCTCCTCATTTTTTCAAGATGTTTGAGAAACATTTTGAAAAAATGTGGAGAAGTACATAACTGCTTACTATCTCCAAGGGATCCACTAGGTCAAAATAGGGTAGGTTGGGAAAGACCATAAGTAATAAAATGTTAATTTTATAACAAAAAACAATAGACATGCACCTAGTGGATGCCTTGGGGATAGCCAATGTATTCATGTACTTTTCCCCATTTTTTCAAGATGTTGAAAAAATGGGGAAAAGTACATGACTGCTTACTATCTCCAAGGGATCCACTAGGTCGGTATAGGGTAGGTTGGGAAAGACCATAAGTAATAAAATGTTAATTTTATAACAAAAAACAACAGACATAAATAATTTGAATTAGTTAATTAATGCATATTTTAATGTAGAATGGTCAAACAAAGTAATGACACCAGTGGTGACTCCAAGAGGGGCAGAGGAGCTTATTACTATGCCAATATTGAGAAGGAGTTGGCCACCAAAAAAGTTAGCCATCTGAAAGTAAAGTTTGATGCACAAATTGGAAAAGCTATTCAAACATACAGCAAGTGATTCAACAATTCCATGGCTCGTTATATGCGTGACATCGTACCCCCAACTACACTAGCTTGGGAACAAGTAGCGCCATCTGATATCCAAGTTATTCGTCATAGGTTATCTGTAAGCATTTTTTAAATCTTTAATAACTGACTATTAAAGATTTTGTCTATCTTCATAATATTTTAATACATTCCAAATTTAATTGTGATTTTAGGATAAATTCATTTATCCACAAGACAATCCAGTAATCAACGATGCCATGGTAAGACAAATGCAAAATCATTTGACTGATTGGCGCCACACGATGAAGAAACACTGGGTAGAGGTTGGAGGAGAGGTGGGCAATGAGAGAGCGAAGTCAAAACCTTTTGGGTTGATTACTTCTTTTGATTGGGCAATTCTATGCGATTTTTGGGCTTCTGATTCTCAGCAGGTATGCCTTAGTTTTTACATTAATGTTTAATTATAAAATTACAATCTAGATTAATGAGTAATATTTTCTGTTTGAAGTGTATATCTGTAATGCCCCGGAATCCCTAATATGGTTTAATGGCTGGATTAGTAGGCCGGGAGGGCCATAACTGTTTAATTATGCCATTAAATGAATTTATGCATGCTTATGAGAATTATATTATAATATGATGTTAAATGCATGCATGTGGGTCCACATTTGTTTACTGGGGTATTTTGGTAATTTGGCCCGTTGAGGGCATAATTGTATATTTGTTTGCATGTCAATGATATATTGTGAGGCCACATTATAATGTGGATTGGTTCGAGTTATTTGGCATGAGACGATCTTTAAATACAATTTATCGGTTTGGTCATAACAAGCTTAAGCTTGGGGCTCGGGGTGAGTCTCGAGGTGTTTTTAATGATTAGAGCGTTACCAGGAATTATAGGGTAACTGGATATGAATTATTGGTGTTTGAGATTGTCGAGATTAGCGGGAATTGGAGAGCGTTAATTATGATTAACGAGATAGGTGGAAAATACTGATTTTACCGTTGGGATGACTTTAGAAACCTTAAATGACCTAGGGGAATTTAGGAAATTTGGTTTGGATTTATATGAGGCTTTAGTTGGCTGTAGAAAAAACAGAACAAAATAGAACAAGGAATTCTCCTTCCCGTACATCACCTTCTCTTTGTCTTCCTTTGGAGTTTTTGAGCTCAAAGTGAGGAATAAAGCTAGGATATCAAGGAGTTGAGTTCATAGGGTTGGTTCAGTCATTGAAGGGGGTTTAATTTCAAGTTTGAGGTGAGTTTTAGCCATTAGTTTTCTGGTTTTACTCTATTTTGGCTTTAAGTTTTTAGCTTGTAATTTCCTCATGGATGGTTGGAATTAATGGAAGCTAGGTTGGTGTTTAACTTGGGATTTGATGAGGGTGAGTTGTAGATGAAGTTTAGGGGTTGAATTGGGTGTTAGGTTGATGTTTGGGATTGGTTTGAAGGGTTGGTTTCAAGGAGAACGCAGGGGAAGAAATTCTGGTTCTTTGCTGTTTTGCGTAATGAGCCGCGGCATGGCTATGGTGAGCCGCGGCCCACGATGCTTGGTGGGGAAGGGCCGCCTCTGTTTGGGGGCGGGCCGCGGCGTGGCTAGGGAGGGTCGTGGCCCATAAGGGCATTTTTTGGCCAGAAATGAGTTTTTAGCTTGGGGATTCAAGCCTTGGGCCTTGGGATCAATCCTACTACCTGGTTTAGTAGGATTTGATGTCTCGGAGGCTAGGTTTTGGTTTGGGAACTTTTGTTTCTCATTTTCATTGATGAATGCTATATTTTTGTTATGACCAGGTGACCGTCAAGGAATTAAAAGATTGATCGTTCTCAAGGGTCGTTCTTATATTAATTTTCACTCGAACCAGAGGTAAGAAGACTGCACCCTGTGTATGTATGACATGCGTGATTGTTATTGAGGCACATTGGTTGATAAATGTGGACATGGATTGCATATTAAATGCTAGAGAATGTTGCTTACTTGTTTATGGCACTGACTAGTCAGGGGCACTGACTAGTCAGGGACACTGACCTAAGAGTCAGAAATGGCATAGCGTCATGAACGTCGAGCCAAATGAAGATTAGATCTAATCGATATCAGCATTGAATGGCTCTATGGAATTAATGCTGGACCGACCCTAAGGTCGATGAACTTATAAGCGCTTGGCTAGTCTAAGACTAGTTATTTAGAGCCAGGGCATAAGGCCCTGGTGACTATTGTCACATGGCTAGGGAACAATGTTCCAGGGTTATGACTCTATGGTCGTGAGGAAGGATATGTTGGTGACTATTCACCATACACCTATCCTGGTTAAACTAATAAAAGGTTCACTTATCGGTTAAGCCCGAGTGACCCTATCGTCACATGGCTAGAGGGGGCTGTACCCACTTTTGTGACTTTTGCGACTGTCACCTATCTGTTTTGGACTGGTAGTCCTGAATGATTATTATGATCATTGTTGGAATTATATCATGCAATATTGTATTTTCTTGCTGGGCCTTGGCTCATGGGTGCTATGTGGTGCAGGTAAAGGGAAAGAAAAGCTCACCCAGCCTTGAGTGGAGAGCTTAGGTGGTGATGTGTACATATGCGGCCGCTTGACCACCACAGCCAAGGTGTTCTAAGAGGAACTAGGGGGTTCACCCTATTTTTGCCGCTTAGGTCGGCGGGATTGTAAATTTGAAACAGTAATGACCACTTTGTACTGAGAACAACTTGTAAATGTTTTGATTAGCTTTGCAGAGAAGTTTGTAATGAAAAATATCCTTTCCCTTTTATTGGTTTTTCCACCTTAACCTGTTAATCACATTTAGAGCACGTTTTTAACCAATGGACTCGGGTAGCGGGTCAAATTTCTGGTTCACCGTTCACAGTAACTATCTTGGGGTAACCAGGGCGTTACAACTTGGTATCAGAGCATGCCATGGTTAAGGTTCCTGTAGACTGGCTGGGCATGTACACACATCACTGAAGTCAAGCTCGACTCATGGTTTGGTAACTATTTATGTGGTTATATGTATAACTGCTTAAATGTGGTATATATGCTTTACCTGTGTGCATGAGACACCATGTTAAACCTGTGCCCTGAAATATTATATTCTCAGCAAATGTGTGCTAATTAGTACTGAGATTACTGGAACATACTTATTAGTGTGGTTGTTTATGAGTTATTATGTGATACATGATGAGTGCTAAATGCTATGAACATGTATCTGCTCATATATTTGTATGACTGTGGAATATGATAATTGTCTGCTTGTTCTTGGATCGTAAGGCGGCAAGAGGTTTAGTTATTACTATCTTACTGGTCGTATTGATCATTATTTCAGCAAGGTATCAGTGACAGAATTATGAATCCAGGGCAGACAGACACTTCAGCTGGCCAGAGTGATCAGGGCTAGAATAATAATAACAGTCAGGGTCAAGAAAATGACTAGTCACAGATTCCACAACCAGCTCCTGTAAATTGGCAGCAGATAGTCAGTGATCTGCAGGCTACAATATTAAGACAGGGGGAAGAGCTTCGTCTCTTGAAGCAAGATGTACTGCTCAGTGCTTTGTTGAAGCAGGTTGGTGTATTGGCTCTGGTTTTCCTGTCGACTTACAAAAGAGGATCCAGACGAGGATGATCATGCTCATGGGGGTGGGGATGATGAGGAGGGCAGTGCACATTTGTAAAACTTATATATTTATTTATTTATTTAAAGTTTAATTGATTAGAGATTTAATTTACTAAACTTCTTTTATATTTTCATGTTTGGTAGAGACAATAAACATTAATAGTTATCAATTTTTATTTATTTATTTATAAAATCTTAATTTTTATTTTTTTCTAATTAAATAATATTACTAAAAAATTAAATAATTATTAATATATTAAAATCAAAATTTATTAATTAATATTAATATATTGAAAATAAAATTAGTAAAATTATCAAAAAAATTATTTAAAAAATACTTTTACCGACGCAAAATTACATCTGCAAAAGTCTCAACCTTTACCGGTGCAAAAATGCGCCACTACATATATCCACCTTTGCGAGCGCAAAAGCGCGCTACTAAAAGACACATCTTTTGCCGGCGCAATTTTGCACCACTAAAATAATCATCTTTGCCGGCGCAATTTTGCGCTACTAAAAGTGTTTTCCACAATCCCGCGACAAAATTTTTCATTGGCGCATCCTTATTTTTCCCAGTGCATTTTTTCGTCGCCAAAAGATACAATTGCCGACACAGTGTGTTTTGCGTCGGCAAAAGTCACATTATTGATGGGTGTACGTCGTCACTTTTTGCCGATGCAAAAGCGCGTCGAGAAAGACTATATGGCTTTTGCCGACGCAAAATTGCACTGGCAAAAGTCACGTTTTTTGTAGTGGAACTAGAGTTATTTTACAGCCTGAACCACGTAAAATCTTGTGTTCTTTTCTTGTTTTTCCTTTAATCTTTCAGATTAAGTTGATAGTAAAAAATACAGTCAACATATATATTATTGTTTATTTATTTGAATTTTATATGACAATAATACAAATTTAATAAAAATAATTAATAAATTCTATAAATAAAACTAAACAAGCGTGCACAATACTATTTAGTATATATATATAAGTTAATGAAAATATATATACATAAGAATGTTTAATCAGTGCAACAAATGTTACACGACAAAATCATGTGAACTATGATAAATTTTTTATATATGTATAACATTAATTCTTGTTTCACTTTGAATAGCCCCATTCATTTGGTGATCACACATATCAACATACATACATATGATTAATTAAAATATATAATATGTGTCATCAAACGTGGCAGTACCCAAGTTTAAATACTAAAACCTACCGTAGCATTCAAGAAAAAAAAATTGCCTTATTTAAAGCTTATCATCATATTTGTATAAAATATCAATTAAAATTTGGAGAATAAACTTCAAAGGGACAAATCCTAAACAAAACCGACTAGGTAAAAAAAACAAAATGATTTGTAGCACCCTTCTAATCCAGGATCGTTACACTGTGTACTTAAAATTGTGTCAGACCTGCTAATCAGGTCATTTGGCTTAAAACGTGTAACTAAGGTTATGACAAGGGTTAGGGTTAAATTTTTTTTGTCAAATAACCATTGAATTTTATTCCAAAAGTGTTGTATAACATGGGATCCTAAAATATTACAACTCAATTGTTAAAAAGGATACAACATAACAAAAGTTACATCAGCCAGCCTAAACGGCAAAACAGAGAGTAACCCTAGTTCCTCTGAGATAACCCCTGCCGTGATGGTCAAGTTGCCGCATATGTACACGCCACCACCGAACCTCTCCAACTCAATGGTTAAGCTTTCCATTTCCCTTACCTGCACCACAAAGCACCTGTGAGCCGAGGCTCAGCAAGAATACAGAACGTGCGATAACAGAGAATATAACTTAAAATAACCATTGAACAAAATCAGCGACATCAATTCATAACCAATATTATGTAAGTTCAATCGAGTGATCGTTGGATCAACCTGGGGCTTTTGCCCTATTCAGTTGGATTTTAAGCCAACTCTTGGGCCTATGCCCTAGCTACGTGACCATAGAGTCATCGGGGACCTCGCCCTTAGCTCTGTCTCACTAGCCATCGAGCTAGCCCAACCCCTGTGGTTCACCTTCAACCTTAGAGTCGATCAACATAATAATACGTTGCTGGTTTAGGCCAATGCCTTTCGACCAGCACACAGCGCGCTATTGCCATTCTTGGCTCATAAGTCAAGCCATCATTCCAAGATTTCATACCTTACTTATAAGGAACAAGTGTGGATAGGCACATCCCTCAATTAAGCACATATTCACACTAATCATATAATCCCATTGGATAACCATTTTCATAATACCAAGCATATTCATATAACGGAGCCACTTGCCCTAACCATAGAATTCACATAACGAATATAAGCACTTAGGCATCTAACAAGAAGCATTTAAAACAATAACCTAACATAACCAATCCTGGGGCCCAAGCCCTTATCACATTGATATACAACAGACGAGCCAAGCGCTAATCACATACAACACGTTCTGGGTGCAGTTTTCTTACCTTAGGTCCAAGCAAGCGTAAATAAGAGCGACCCTCGAGCACGATCCCGATTCCGAGCCCTTAGCAACACCCTAAGTCACAACCATAAAATAGGATTCTATTAATATCAAGAGATCAAAGGCTTCCGGACCAAGTCCTAGCCTTCGGGGCCTCGGGTTCCACCAAACCGGGTAGTGAAAATAATCCCGAGCCCTAAAGAAAAGTTCTATTTTGGAAACAAACTCTCAAGGAAAAACTGCCCAGGCGGGCCATGATTTGCCCCCATGACCAGCCTCTTCCCCCTCTCTGTCCAGAGGCACGGGCCGCGACTTGGCCTAACAAGTCGCGGCGCCCCCCCCCCCCCCCCCCCAGGCAGAGACCTCCCAAGGCGCCTGGTTCGAGCTAAGTCGCGACTTGTCAAGAACAAGGTCGCGACTTGGCCCCTTGAACCCAGAAATAATCTCCATTTCAGCAGCCCAATTCAATCCTAACTATACCAAATTTCACCCCAAAACATAATTCAACTATCCCAATCACTCTAACATGTTCCCAGCAATAAAACCCAATAGAAAACTAGCTTAGAAACTCATCAAAATCACACTTCAATCTTTGAACTTCAAAGGCTCAAGAACCCTGAAAAGCAGCCACCAAATTCTAGAATTTAAATGCTAAAACTATAGTTAAAATCTTACCTCTACTGAAGATTGAATCCACCACATTGCTACTGAGTTAATCTCCAAGATTTTAGCTCCAATCCTTATGTTTCTAGCCCAAAATTCTCCTTAGTTTCAATGATAATAGCTTAAGAAAGCTTGAGAAGAAAAAAGAGTGAAGGAGAAGAAAGGAGGGTCGGTTTAGGCAGCTCCTAGGTGTCTCTCTTTTCTGTCCTATCTAACTTAAGTGACTTAAGTTAATCCCAAGGCTCGAGGTACCAAAAACGTCCCCGAGGGAAAAATGGTAAATTTCCCCAATATTCCCTCCTAAGCACTCTAACTCCAAATATATCTCCAATTATTTATTTTCATAACCTGATAACCAATTAAATATATAATACCCAATATACCCCTTGACTCGCCCCGATTCGGGTATTGGGTCCCGTTGTGACTTTCCCGCTATCTTGCTCCCTAGGATCGCCTAGTGCCAAGTAACCCAAATAAACCCACATAATAATGTGGTCTCTCACATATATCACATATATGCACATAAATACACATTTATGCCCGCAACGAGCCAAATTACCAAATCGCTCTTCTAATAAGAAGCGGGCTCACATGCATATTTAATATCCCTAAATATGCGAGTTTAATCATATTATCACATAACTCACATATATTAACAATTAATATAGCAATTAAACACATATTTTCACATATTTCCATCCCGGCCCTAAGCCTTATTAGGTAATTTTGGGACGTTACATGATGTGTGCTCTCATGTAAATAAGAAGAATGCACACACAATTTGATGAAAAAAAATTGGAATGTGAAGCAACAAGAAAATATTTCAATTAAAATTGAAGTGTTACAAAATATAAAAATGACTATAAACATAACTCATCATATCTTTGTCAAAACACATTTCTCTCAAATATCATTGGATTCAATTCCAAACTATAAAATTTTTGCCTAACATGATTTCTGGCAGGCTCAGAAAATTTAAATATAAAAATTAATGCACAATACAATTTCACATTTGCCAAATTTATAGCATAAGAGTTTATTAATTTGAGTTCGACCCATCCAATATTATAGGAATAATCCCTTAATTACAATCCTTTTATTTAAAGGAACACCTTTTAAATCCAATTATGATGAGATTAATTACTTCTGTAATTTTTGGGAAGTTGTTGAACTGAGTAAATTTGGTTGACTAAGCTGCCTACATACCCCGGTTGAGGGATCAAGCCACTTGTAGTTCTAGATGTGATATTTTAGAAAGTGAGTGGAAGAATTCCGGTGAATGACTATTTAGGAATCCATAGAAATTTTAGAAAATTTAGAAATTCTGTTAGATGACCATATCATGGAATTATTTGATGTTTTGGAAGTTAGGAAAAATTCTTAGGTGAATGACCTTTTATGGAATTTTGAGAGTTGTGTTTAATATTTGAGAACTTTGGGAATTTGTGGTATTTGTGACTACACTTAGCTTTAGCAACTAAGTGGCCTACATATGCTTTAAAGGAATCAAGTCTAACGTAGTTCATGGATTTTTGTATCTTTGAGAATTTTGTGAATAATTAACTCACTTGGAAATTCTTACCATTTGACGTGGGGGTTTGAGGTGCATGACCTCACTTTGAATTTTTGTTGAGGTGAATGACCTCGTTTGGGAATTTGAGCTAAATGACCTCATTGAGAAACTTGGGGAGCTTGTAACTGTACCCAACCTTAGAGATTAGGTTGCCTGCGTATCCTTTGAAGGAATCAAGTCGAAGGTAGTTCATGGATTTTGTGAAACTTATATTTTTTGGAGACTTTGAATTTGTTTTGGAATGAAACTCATTTTTAATCTCAGTTGAATAAGTTTGAATATGATTGGACTTACAATTCTATTTTGATAAAAATTATGAAAAAAATTCAAAATTACTTGAGATTTTGTCTTTGTGAAAGTAATTAAAATCTTATAGTTTGGAATTGAATCCAATGATATTTAAGAGAAATGTGTTTTAACAAAGGTATGATGACTTATGTTTATAGTCATTTTTATTTTTGTCACAATTTAATTTTAATTGAAATATTTTCTTTTTGCTTCTCATTCAATTTTCTTTTTCATCAAATTGAGTGTGCATTCTTCATTTTTACTTGATAGCACACATCATTTTGTCCTTTTTACCTAGTCGGTTTCAGTTAAGGATTTGACCTTTTGAAGTTTATTCTCCAAATTTTTTGTCCACTCACATGTATAGCAACGTGCAATACACATTTACTTAGTTTTATTTTAAAAATATATTAATTTATTTTTATTATCATATAAATTTTAAATACATAAACAATATCATATCTATTATAAAATAATGACATAAACATATTTAAAAAAATAAAGAAAAATATTATTTATAGTTTTAAAAAAATAAAAAATGAAAAATCATTAAACTAATAATTTATTATATACACGCTTTTTATATATACAGATATGGTGCATTATAGTTTTAAAATTAACTTTTTTTTAGAAAAAATACATATAAATTTCAATATAATAAGATATTTAAAATTTTTAAATTAAAACTATGAATTAAAAAAAAATTACTTGATCAAATTTTAATTATTTGATTTAAACAATTTTAAAGTAAACAAAAATTAATATAGAAATATATATTATTTAATTAATTACTAGCGCAATTAAAATACATAATTTCTCATTAAAAAAACAAAATGGATTGTTTAACAAACTGCATATTATGTCTTATTTTACTATTACATATATGTATTTAGATAAACAAAACACGTTAAATAGCAAAATAAATAATTAATAAAAGAAATAAATGAATAAATTTAAGCACATTAAAAAATTTCGATTATAGTTTTGAAAACATAATTGATAGAGTAATTTAAATACTTTAATATGAAATTTTAAAATATGTGATGAGAAATTATTATGGTTCATTTATTACTTTTTATTTTTTTAATTTATTTATCTTATTTAGATGACTTTATTACTTTTTAAATATATATATATTTATCTTATTTAGATAACTTTAAAACTAACAATGTTAGAAAACAATAAAAAAAGTGTTAAATCTAACATAAAACAACAATTTTCATTAAACTAATATATAAAGATATAGTTGATATATTATATAGATATCATCATAAGCTTTAAACAAGGAAAACTTTTATTTTTTTGGCTTGAATGTGACAGACGTGAAGAAGGAATTGAATTTGGTTGTATATTCCTTGAAAATGAAAAGGATAGTACAAGAGCATAGATATCTGAATTGTGAGGGACCACACAATACTTGTCCTCTGCACATAATACAACTTTTGACTAATCACCTATTACAGTAAATAGAACCTAATTAATACTCTCTTAATCATTTACTTTAACATCCCCTCTCAAACTCATTGGGCGAGGCAGCACAGTAAGTTTGGTACGCAGCTCCTGAAACCGGTGAGTAACAAGGGGTTTAGTTAAATAGTCAGCCAATTGTTCAGTAGAAGATGTAAAAGCGAGAAGCAGAGACTTGCAAAGGACACGTTCGCGGACAAAATGATAGTCCAATTCGACATGTTTTGTACAAGCATGAAGGACTGGATTAGAGGCAAGGTGAAGCGTCCTCAAGTTGTCACAATAAAGCATTGGTGGTTGAGGTAGAGGAAGATCCAACTCAGAAAGAAGAGATTGAATCCAGGATGCTTCGACAGCTCCATTGGACAATGCACGATATTAAGAGGCTATGCTAGAGTGAGAAACGACCTTTTGCTTGGAAGACAACCAAGAGATGAGGTTGGAGCCAAGGAACAAGCAATAGGCACTAGTGTTGCGCCTATCATCAGGGCAGGAGGCCCAATCGACATCAGTATAAACATGTAAGGTGTGTGAAGTATCAGGTTGCAAGAGTAAGCCTAGATGACCGGTTCCCTTGATGTATCGCAACACCCTTTTTGCAGCCTGCATGTGAACGTCCGTAGGGGAGTGCATAAATTGACATAACATGTTGACAGCAAATGCTATATCTGGTCTTGTTAGTGTACCATACTGTAGAGCTCCCACAATGCTCCGGTACTTCGTAGCTAAGGACAAAGGATGACCATCGTGAAGAGAGATAGAGCCCAAGGCAATAGGTGTGGATAAAGGTATGGAATCCAACATGCCTGTTTTGGAGAGAATGTCCTGAAAATACTTTGTCTGACTCAAATCAAGTCCAGCAGAAGAACGATGCACTTCTAAGCCAAGAAAAAAGTGGAGTGGGACAAGGTCCTTTATGGCAAACTGAGACTTTAAGTAACCTAGCAAGGCAACAATAGAAGAGTTGCAGGAACTAGTCAAGATAATATCGTCCACATATACTAGAACAATGACATAGTAGAGCCCGAGACATAAAGAAACATGGAGGAATCGGCCTTAGAGGCGTTGAAACCCCACTGACAGAGAGATGTGCTTAGCTTAGTAAACCACGCCCTTGGTGATTGGCGGAGACCATAGAGAGAGTTCTGTAAAAGACAAAGATGATGAGGGCGAGTCTTGTCAACGAACCCTTGAGGCTGACTCATGTAAATAGTTTCCATGATACCGCCATGGAGGAAAGCCTTATGGACATCTAACTGTTTAATGTCCCAATGACGAGAGATAGTGAGACTAAGGATGAGGCAGATCATAGTGGGTTTAATCACTGGGCTGAAGGTATCATGAAAGTCAATGCCGTGAGTTTGATGATACCCTTTGGCCTCTAAACGGGCCTTATATCTGGAGGCTATGCCGTCCGGATTGAGATTAACACGGTAAACCCACTTGCAGCCTACTGTCTTGGCATCCAAAGGAGGAGGAACAAGTATCCAAGTACCTTGTGAGTGGAGAGCCGACATCTCTTGGTCCATGGCATTATGCCATTCAACATGTTTAACAGCTTCAGAAAATGAGGATGGTTCAATTAGAATACCAGCAAGGGTGCCATGAAAGGCTCTAGGTTTTAAAATACCTTGTTTAGCATGGGTTACCATGGGATGGAAATTATGTGGGATGCGGGTAGCAGCATGTGATGATGACACAGGTGTGGAGAGAAAAGGAGCCAGCGATGGAGCAGATGAGGAAGGAGAGGAGATAACAGGAGAGGATTCACTGACCGAAAGGGGTGGACGAGGAGGAGAGATAGATAAAGACAAGGTAGAGGAAGTGGGAGGTGGAGGTGGAGGAGGGAAAAATGAAAGAGAATTGATAACTGTGTAGGCTGGAGAAGGTGAGGTAGGAATGGAAGCCTGCTGAAAAGGGAAGTTGTGTTCATTGAAAACAACATGACGGGTAACATATAAACGGCATGTGGCCTGATGCAAACAGAGATAACCCTTGTGATGGCTACTGTAGCCAGGAAAGACACAAAACTGAGAACGAAGCTCAAGTTTGTGGACATTAAAAGGCCGGAGTAAAGGGTTACACTCACAGCCAAACACTCGTAAGTGAGTGTATTGGGGTGGCTTGTGATACAAAATAGAATAAGGACATTGCATTTGGAGGACACAAGTAGGGAGACGATTAATTAAATAGGAAGCAAAGGTGAAGGCATAGGGCTAATACTCAAGAGGAACCGAGGCATGATCCATTGAGGCAAGCCCCATATCGACAATATGTCGGTTCTTTCGTTCAACACGCCCATTCTGCTTGGAGTTATATGGACAAGACAACTCATGAAGTATACCATGCTGAGCAAAAAGAGAGGTAAGTGAGCAAAACTCACCTCCCCAATCGGTACGCACCCGCTGAATATTGGTTGTAAACTGGGTGGAGACCATTTTTTGAAAGATGAGAAAGGCAGGAAATGTTTCATCCTTGGTTTTAAGAAGATATAACCATGTCAAACGAGAGAAGTCGTCAATGAACAAAATGAAATAACAAACACCAGATATGGAACACACAGGGGAAGGACCCCATAAGTCACTATGTATTAATTCAAAGGGTTTTGAGGCCCTGGATGCAGATATAGGAAAAGGCAACCTATGAGCCATAGATTGATGACAAGTTTACAGAACTGAAAGATTACAAGAAGAAAAAACATGACAAGTAACATCACTCGCTAGATGACCCAAACGGGAGTGCCACAGATTAGGATCCAAAGTTGAGGCAGAAAACAGATGAAACAAGGGAGAGGAGACTGGAGACGCTGGATTGGAGACTCGGTAAATGCCATTATCAAGATGACCCGTGAGAAGAATTTGTTTGGTGACCTAATTTTTCACATAAAAACAATGGGGGTGAAATTCAACGAAAGCATGGTTATCAGCACAAAGCTGTGAAACACTAAGAAGATTATTTGAGAGAGCTAGTGAGTGATAGACACGAGATAATTTTAAGGCAGAATTGTAGGCAGGTAGAGTAGTAGAACCAACATAAGAAATGCAAGCACCCTAACCAGTACCCACGGTCACCTGTTCAGAACCAGTATATGGCTGAGCCCCCTCAAGAACATTCAAGTCAGGTGTGAAATGATGAGATGCACCAGAATCCAAGTACCAAGCCGGATCTGAGTAGAGATTGGCAATAGCTGAGGTAGTGGGAGGGGCAGTGTTCGAAGAAGAACCAGAGATATGCTGAGAGAGAAAGGCATTGAAAGGGCGCATCGGGTTAGGGGGTGGATGATAAGTAAGATTCTGTCTATGATAACACACATTGGCAGTGTGGCCAACTTTGAGACAGATCTGGCAGCGAGGATGGTTGGTGGGGAGAGTGGAGGTAGGACGATGGGAGGATGATGGATGCGGGGAAAGAGACCAGGTGTGTGGCTGGCGAGAAATGGGGTGAGAAGAAGAAGTGTATGGGCGAGAAGAAGAGGAAGAGTGAGGTGGAGGCTGATAAGTGGGATGGAGTTTGGGTTTGGGTTTATGGAGAGCTAAATTGGTAAAGTTGGCTTGAAGGGAGCTTAGGGTATCCACCACGTTTTGATGATTGATGTGGGCCTCAAAGTTGAGTAAGAAGCTAAAGACCTCCTCCATTGTAGGCTTATCAGATCAAGCTTGGATGGGAGAAACATAAGCATTATACTCCCGACCCAGGTCATTGAGAAAATAGAGAAGCTGATCTATGTAAGAAACTAGTTCACCTGCCGAGGCCAAGATGTTACAAAGAACTCGGAACTTTTGAATATATGCAAAAGCAGTAAGACCATCCTTCTTAAGAGTCTGAAGTTGGGTACGAATCTCGAAAATCTGGGAAAGATAAGCAGCGACATAGATTTGCTCAAGCGCAAGACAAATATCAGCAGCCGTGCGATAGCCAACGATTTGTCCAAGCATAGATTCATTTATGGAGGCGTAAATCCAACTCATCACTAATCGGTTGTACCAATGCCATGTTTGAACAGTCAGATTGACTGGGTCAACTGGGTTGGAAGCATTCGGGTCAGGGCAGGGATGAGTTCCATTGACAAAATCCTCTAAACCATTAACAATGATGATATTGAGCATTTGGTTTTGCCAAACAACAAAGTTGTGCTCATCAAGTTTGACAACAATAGGTTGATTTACAGATGGAAGAGAGGGTAAGGTGGGAGGTGAAAGGGCGGAGATAGAGACCATAGGGGCCATGGTCGACTGTGAAGAAACATCTGTAACAGGTGGGACAGGGGTGGTCTCTCCGTGGGAGACAGAGGATGAATCTTGAGGGCTGGTTGCAGAGGCCATTTAGAGTTGTTTAAGGCCTGATACCATGACAGACGTGAAGAAGGAATTGAATTAGGTTGTATATTCCTTGAAAATGAAAAGGATAGTACAAGAGCATATATATCTGAATTGTGAGGGACCACACAGCACGTGTCCTCTACACATAATACAACTTTAGACTAATCACCTATTATAGTAAATAGAACCTAATCACGTGTCCTCTGCACATAATACTCTCTTAATCATTTACTTTAACAGAATGCCACGATAGTCTTTAGTATTTAAACTTGGGTACTGCCACATTTGATGATACATATTATATGCACACAAATATCTCTTCTATATAAAAAAGTGTGTATTAGATAACAAAAATTCTTGGTTTTAACGATTTTCTATTATTTTAATGTTAACTTTAACAGAATATTCTTATATTTAACGATAGATTGTAAATATCACTTAAACTTAAATAAAATAAAATAAATAATTAAAAAAATTAAAATAAGATATTTTTTAGATATTTTACAATGATAATTATTTAAAAAATAATAAATAAAATAAATAAATAATTAAACAAATTAAAATATGATATATTTGAGATATTTTACAATAATAATTATTTTAAAATAATAAAATCATACGTTTTTTAACTTAAATAAAATTTAATTAAACTTAAACTCATTTATTAGAATAATATCATATTAAACATATAATATAATCTACTATCAATTAGCAACAAAATACTTTTTAAGAAAAACTAAGAAGAAGCTTAAATTTAAAATCCACGTATAATATTAAATATTACATTAAACATATAATATATAATCTATTGTTGTCACTCCCAAATTCAAAAACTAGAACAAACATAAACTTAAAAATATTAATTAATTATTTACTTAAGATAAGATTTTTATTGGAAATTTATATGACATTAATATAAATTTAATAACAATGATTAATAAATTCTATAAATAAAACTAAGGACACGTGCATTGCACGTTACTTGCATCTAGTATATATGTATATATATATACTAGATACAAACAACGTGCAATACATATTATTTGCTTATATTTATTTATAGAATTTATTAATTATTTTTATTAAATTTATATTATCATCATATAAATAAACAATATTATATATAAAAAATAACATAAACATATTAAATGAAAAATTAAACGAAAAGATTGGTTTTGATTTTTTTAAATATATATAATATGATAATTTTTAAAAAATTAAAGGATAATTTTTTGAAATAAAAATTATGATTATGTATTATATTATTATAAGATATTTTATAATATATAAATTTATATTATTATAAGTATTAATTATCTTGTCTGGTATTAATAATATTTTAAAATATTTGAATTCATATTAATATAGTTATTAAATATCTAGTCTTGTATTATATATTATTATATTAATGATATTTTATAACATTGAATTTAAATTTATATTAATATAATTATTATATATGTAGTCTTATATATTAAATATTATTATAATAATGATATTTTCTAATATTTGAATTATATTAATATAATTAATAAATATCTATTTTTAGTTAATTTTAAAAGTATATTCTGTTAAATATTTAGAATATTCCGCTAAAGTTAACAAAACAATAAAACTAAGAATTTGACCCACACGCCTTAAACATAGGGATTTTACAACAATAAACATGTTCACACATAGCTTACGAGCTTAGGCATTTGACCCACACGCCTTCGAGACCGTTCACCCATTGCGAGCTCATCACCTTGGTTCGCCTCTGTTGTCGACAAATAATGTTGACGAGACCATCCTCTTCGAGCTCACAATACTCGAGCTCAAATCGTCTTGTCTGAGGGGAGGAGATGAATCAAGAAATTTATACAAGTGTTGAGTCATTGCCATTGTGAGTTTCCGAGCTCACCTATCCCGACGTTGTTGCATTTACTGCTCAACGAGACCGTTTCTGACTTACTGATCATAGGACGACTGTGCTTGTTTCGAGCTAACACCTTACGACCTTGAGTTTCGAGATCAAGATTTCCATTCTCGAAATCGGGGTGTAACATTTTGCCCTCTGATAAGTATTAGCTTAAATCCTATGAGAAGGAAACTTTCGAACTGCTACCTTTGAAAGTCGGGCCACCTACTACACTCGAGTGTGGACACACGTCAACCAAGGATTGCACGGTCAAAGTACTTGAATACCTTTTACATTTGCCCATGTCTTTTCATATCTCCTTTTTTTCCGCCAACGTTATATTCGTACCCCATCCATTAGATTGAATTCTAAATCAAGTGAAAGGCCCAGATCATTCCGACCCTTGATATCCTCTGAGGTTTATAAATACACCTACTTCGTCTCCTTCCTTTTTACGTTCCAGTTTTCAGAGAAAGAAAAACCCAATGCCGAAAAACATTCTTTTCCTCTTTGCATGTTCTCCAAACCGAAGAAACAAAACAACCTTGGCATTTTCGACTCCGTGAGATCTTTCTTGCAATCACTCCTACAGTCGTCAATTTCACTATATCCGCAAGCTTTAGTGTGTAAGTTTCTGGTTCTTGACTCTTATGTTTCATGTCTTCATGCATTTCTATATTTTCCATTCCCGTATGAATGTATGCTGCAGTTGGTAGCTTTTTAGCAATGTTGTTTAGCAAAAACTTTCGATTCAAAGTTTTTGACAACATAGTTCTGAAACCCATATGTAGTGTAAAAATATGCAAACATTGGGTTTTTTTTAGGTTATGGGTAGTGTATCGTGTATGCCAAGAAATGGGGTTTTGAATTAGGGTTTTGAATTGCACCAATCCCAAAATTATCACATTTTTGGGTAACCGCCAACTTTACCCCTGAAAATTCAGGATTCTAAAAATTAATCCACACTTTCCCACTCTCTCGTTAAACTTTACAATAGTTCGAAGTTCCACTTCGAATTCGATTTGTCCTTTCGAGACCCTTGGTCTTGATTGAGCCTACTTCGTGATCTCGGGCTTTTGAGCCCAAATCACTAAAATTGTATTATGATTTCTTGTATGCTTGGCCCTCGCCCTTTTCTTTCTTGCTAGATGTCGCAGAACTTTGAGAATAGGTGGGGGTCAGTGCTTGCAATTCCTAACTCTCCATCAACTCCCAGTCCAGAGTCTCCCTTCACTCGGAACCAGCAACTAATACACGAGCACATCGTGAGGTGCAAACAAGAGGACTTCTGAGACCATTTCCAACGTTAGATTGATAAGGTCGAGGAAAGAAAATAGAAGAGACTCTGGGTCGCGATCTATCCAAATCCAGACCCCGAGATCAGGCCTATCCCGCTTGATCCTCAACTCAAAGTCACTTTCGCTTACGAGCCTGGTGTTCTTGCCTTCTCGCTGATGGAGGACTCTTCAAACCGCCCTTCCACCTCGCAAGTTGCATCTGTTCCTACCTCCAGGGAGGAATTCTTCGAGGTCAAGCATTATTTGAGCTCAGTCACCTAAACAAACCAAATCTCTGCAATTCTCGCCTGCCACAGCCTGAAACTCTCTGGCACACTGATGTGTCAGCCTGTGACCCCAAACGAGTGGAGCTGCTACGCCCCAGGTGATGGCAATCCTGACAGCAAGATCAAACTCATGGCCTGGAGTCGCGAGCATATGAAGGCAGGGGCCCTACTTCCCCTAAAATCATTTTTTAAGGATTTTCTGGATTTTGTTGGGCTCGCCCCATTCCAACTCCAGACCAACTCTTATAGGGTTCTCTCTACCCTCAGATCGTTATATCACGAGCTGAAGTGGGAAGGACCCTAACCAAAAGAGATTATCTATCTCTTTTGTTTGAAAAGCAACCCCTCTCGAGCTTGGGGAGGAGATGGCTTCTACTACTTGTCGAGCTATCTGAAGGAGAAGAAGATTTTCGAGGATATGCCAAACCATCCTCCAAAATTCAAGCTTGCCTTTTTCTGGACGAATGGCCACGCTCCTTCCAAATTATGTTTATTCCAACGAATCTGTAAGTATTCATTCCTATTTATTTCTTGTTCGTTCAATTGATTAAGCTCAAGATAATAACACATCCATTTCTCCAGCCAACTATCAGTGTCCCACACCCTCAGATTCTATGGTGGAGTATAAGAAGCCCTGCTCCAACTACCATATGGTCGGCGCTCCCTATCTTATCATCTTCACGAAGAAAAGCTCCGAGCCTACGGCCTCTTGGAGCAAGATCAGTTGACAGATGATGTCACCTATCACAAGTACTTGAAGTAGGAGCACGTGCCTCTTCCCACTGAAAAAATTCCTCCGAGACAGAGGTATTCGAGCTCATGAGCCCGTCCCTTTGTGGCTCGCCGTCATGACAAACCCACCTTGGAAAATGAAGCCCAAGACGAGGCCTCGAGCTCAAGTGGTGGAGGTAAAATAGTACTTAGCTCAGCCATGTGGTCTCCTTCTATGCTTAAGTACAAGCCTAACACTCTGATCCTATTCCTGGATTCTAGAGATAACTTTCATGTTTTGTCCTGGGTAGATCATAGGGTACATAGGTTCGATAGTTGGTTAGGCAGATTCCAAACTATGTATAGTATAAACGAAGTTTGGGATGGGGTCGCTATTCAATATGGGACCAATGACTATAGAGACCTTTCAAGGTTGTCACCTACATATAGGGAAGGGACTCCCCTAGCCTCCTCTGAAGAAAGGGGGATTACTTGGTCGCCTAGCACAAGCTCGGGGGAGGGTTCCAATTAGGTTTCTTTTGACTTTAGCCTTGTTTCTTTTTGTAGTTTAAGCTCGTTCACTAATGTGTAAATTGTGCATGTGCAGGCGACATGGAGTCCAATCTTGATAATGTGCTCAGCCGCTGCTTGGGAGCTAAGTAGAGAAAGTGTCTGAGGGTGTCGTAGAGAGCGGGGCACCCTTCTAAATCTTGAAGACATCCGAGGCAACACCTCCTGCCTCGGGCGCCCACGGCCCGAGCCTACCTGCTGATCCGAACCCCGAGGTCAGAGTATCCACCGAGGTCTTGCTCCCCCCACCTCCTCCTGCCATTCAAACTTCTCAATAGACTGCTCTGGCTCCAAAGAAGCTGGTTCCCACTCGGGAACACTTGTTGTCGATTTCGACCTATTCCCCTAAGTATGTGATCGACAACGCTGCGGGGAAACACGGAGCCATTCTGGGCTCGGACGTACTGTCCCGAGTTGGCCATAGTTTCAGCAACCTTGGCACCCCTCAATGAAAATTCCTCACCTCTTGCCAAGACAACAACACCCTTTATGACAAGGGCAGCGAGCTCCTCACCTCGGTAATTCCTTTTACACTGTCATGTTGCCCGCTCGGATTTATTCTGTATGTGTTCCATCCTGTTTTTGTTTGTGTATAGGCCTTTGCCACATTTTCTCATCTTATCTACAAGCTGAACAATGAAGTCTACTCAAGCTTATCCTATGCTCAGGAGGCGAAGACCCTCCAGAGAAAGCTCGCAGACAACCTTAAGGACACGAAGTCTAAGCTCGAGTCAAAGTTGGAGGCTAAGGATTCTGAAATCAGGGAGAGGGACTCTAGAATCAAGGAGCTTGAAGAGCTGAATGCCAAGCTCGAGGAGGAGAAGAAGGCCACCTTCGATATAATCGAGGGTGAGAAGGCTCGACTTCTTGAGGAGTTTAAGCGGAAGAAAGATCATGTTGTTGATATGGCCATGTACCGTATCTAGGCCAACAATGCTGATCTCGATACTAGCTTTCTGGAGAATCTCGAAGATGAGTTCCTTGAGTGTAGAGTCCATGAACTTTACTTACCTAATTGTTTAGTAGTATTATAGTATGTTTAGTGTTATCATTGTTACTTTGGATTTTTGGTTCAGACCGGGAGTTATTTGGACACTCATAGTAGTACTTATAGATTTTCTAAGTTTAACCTATAGTTTAAGAATATTAAGTATAACCTAAGGTTTGATTAATGTGTCTGATATTAAGGATTATATTATTATATTATAAGGTTTAGACATCAACCAATAGGATTTTAAGCACATGTTTTGAATGGTAATTAAGGATTAAGTATTTTTGAGGATTAAATTAAATAAGGGTAAAAGTTTGAATGTATAGGGTCAGTCAGCAGCTTTGAGCACGTTGAGGGCATAGTCAAGGCTGTTTACTCCATTCAAACTCAGCTAAAAATGTGTAAATTCGTGTTTAAATATTCAGCGTATGCCGATATATCGCAGCTATAGGGGGCGATATGTCGCAGCACGTAGATACGGAAAACACGAATCGATGCACGGTCGCCTCGGGAACAAAGGTCCAGGCGATATATCGCCTATAGGGGGCGATATATCGCCTCCACCAGCATGAATTCAAATACATTTGAATTCTTTTCCCTTCAGCCATTCAAACTCCTTCAACAGTCCAGCATCTTCTGAACGAGTCTTCAGCCTCTGCTGAACGATTATTCAAATGATTTTCACTAAAAAGCCATTATTTTTATTCAAGTAAAATCAAGATATTTTCATTCCCAAACTCTATAAATAGGACCTAGTACCCAGCCATTATTCACCATTTGCTCTAAGTTCAGAGGCTGCTAGTGTTAAGTGAGTGTGAGAGTGTAAACACTTGGTTTGGGGAAAAACTATAAGCTTAAACATCATAAGCTTATCAAACACTTTGGGAAGTAAGTAAGTGCTATAGTATTTCGGTGGATGTTAGACTGATCTTGCAATCTTTGAGGTAAACCCAAAACTCTAGTTCTTTTCTGTATTTTTATGTTATTTCCTTTCTCAAAACCTTCTACTCAGTCCCCTAACCTTATTCTTATTTTGGTTAGGGAATCCAAGCTTTTAAGCATATAAGTCGGTAAGTATGTTTTCTATGGTTTAGTCTTTCCATCTCTTTCATTTCATCTCCTTTCTTTAGACTTACTCTTTCTTATGGTTTTAGGAGTGTTCCAACAATCCCAACTCAGTCCATAATCTCGGTAACTTTGGTAAGGAAAATAGGCTAGAATTAACATGTTATGTGATTATGTTATCTATATGTTTTATGTTATTAAAAGTGTTATGATATATGTGTATGTTTGTAGGCTTGGGCATATGACCCATATGACTAACAAGACCCCAAATGGGTTATGGGCATATGACCTACTTAGCTAGTAGGACCCCATTAACCCCATGGGCATATGCTTGTTTAGCCTATGGGACCCCAAGTAATAATGGCCATTATAATAAGTGTATGTTATATATGCGTTATGTTAAGTCTTTATGTTTTCTTATGAAATTATGTATGTGACTTTGTGTTAGATTTTCCTTACTGGGCATTAGGCTCACTCCTTTCTGTTTATGTGCAGGAAAATAAGTTTAGAGGCGGAAAGATTCGTGACGCTTGGAGAATGTGTATCGATGATGAATGGAGTCAAGGGGCCGAGCGTTATTCGATTCGAGGATATAGTCTCCTTTTATGTTTTTATGGTTTTTATGTGTATTTTCCGCATTATTATGTAATGTCTTTTATTTTAAATCTTGTTTTGTTTTAAAGACAATGGGATCCCAAAATCCTTCTTAGTATTCTGTTTCTTTGTAAATAACTCTTATTTTTCAAGTTACTCAATAAATTATGGTATTTTTGTAAAAATGTAAGTTTTATGTATAGATTCGATAATGGTCCAATTAGTCCAGATTAGTGGGTCATTACAGTTGGTATCAGAGCAAACGGTTCCTTCGCATGAAGTTCTCCTCGATACACATTCTCAAAGCTCCGAATCGGACCGCCAAGTAAGTATTTAAGTTACAAGTTACAAGTTACTTTGTCTATGTGTATAGCTAACAACTTTAGTGTTTATGTTTCAGTTAAGAATGAACGGAGCCTTAACCTACCAAGATATCCGAGCCATTAAGGCCTTAAAAAGAATAAGGGAGCCAAGAAACACCGTAGGAGCCTTAGAAAGGATTACACGAAGGTTGCTTTTGTTTCACCAAGCAATAGGTGGCCTTCAAGAGGCTAAACAAATAATGCTAAGATCAACAGAACAATATGTATTAGTGATTAGGTTGTTTAAAGATTTCCATCCTGTAATAGCAGCCTTAGAAGAAATATGGGAAGAAATGAATGATGAGGATGAATCACCATTAGCAATGAGATACTACTTCCTCTTAGTTAGGTTCACCGCAAAATTTGAATTTCAATTCACCAAGGAGCAAAAGAATAGGATTCTCACAAACCTTCCTAGAGGGCATTTTGATGCTCATGATAATGATGACTATGAGGCTATAGATGATGATATGTTAGATGACGGATCGGATGTAGAAGATCCCGATTTTTAGATTAGTAGTTTTTATTTGTTTTATTTACTTTTATGTTATGATTGTAATAAGTGAAATTGTTTTCCAAATGAATAAACATGCTATTTGAATATCATGTGTGAGTTTGAATTTTTTTTTCAATCATAATAAATACTAAATAAAATGAATAATGACTGAGTTCGGTGAGGGTGGATACAAATCAATGAACCTGGTTTCCTTGTTGAGAGTTAGGGGGCCTTAGTAGTGGGAACGATTTTACTGATCCCAGCCCTCCCTCAATATGGTTAACTTTGGAACAAAGATAAGTTTCGAGCCTGAGAATTAAGTCATATAGGATTATTAGAAACACACTTAGAAAATAAAGATGACTTGTTTTTCTAAGTATAGAAACCCACTCTAATAATAAATAAAGACCTATATAATTTTTCATAAAAAGTCATAATAAATAGGTCCGAGATATGTTTGTTTTAATATAAGTTTTTGCCTTCGAGCCTATTAGGAAAAAGTTCTAACATGTTTCTTTTAACTGTTAGAACTCTGCTACGATGTCTCTCCGAAGATCTGCTCGCACCAACGGGAACGCTTCCAACGATGTTCCAGCAACCAATGCGGTCCCTACCGTTCGCCGAAGGAGAGTGCGTGTTACTGCTCGCCGCAACGCGCCGGCACAGCCAGCTGACAACACTGCAGAGATTTCCAGACTGCGACAACAAGTTGAGGAACTTCTGCAGCAACAACGCCAACAGGCTCAATCTCAGCCTCAGCCGCAGCCGCAGCCGCAGCCGCAGCCACAGCCAATGGCCTCAGCACCCCAACAAGTTGGTCCGTATGGGGGATGGCCTATGACGAACTACGCTCCTTATCCTGTACAGCACATGGAGCCAGTGTACGAAAGGTTCCGCAAGCAGCACGCTCCGATCTTCGAAGGGACTACGGACCCCTTTGAAGCAGAAGAATGGCTAAGGAATGTGGAGCCGATCCTAGCCCACATGAACCTCAATAATGCTGACCGCATATCCTGCGTCTCATCTTTACTCAAGAAAGATGCCAGGATATGGTGGGATCTGGTCCAGCAATCCCACGATGCTGCCACTATGACGTGGACCCGATTTGTGGAGCTCTTCCACAAGAAGTACTACAATTCAGCGGTACTTGCTATGAGAGTTAAGGAGTTCACCAATCTGAAGCAAGGGAATTTAACAGTGGCGGAATATGCTCGTCAGTTTGATCGCTTAGCCAAGTTCGCGGCAGAGTTAGTTCCGACCGACTATCTAAGGGTGAACAAGTTTGTTAGAGGACTTCGCCCGAAGATCGAGATGGGGGTTAAGTTAGCAAACCCGAGAAACACTTCATATGCCGACGTTCTTGAGACGGCAATTGAAGTAGAAAGGTTGCAAGCCAACGTGAGCAAAGAAGAAGCCAGCAAGCCGGAACCTAGGCAGCAGAGCCAACCTCAGGCCAGTCGGAACAACAATCAGTCCAGCAACAGTCAGTCCAACAACAACGGTAACGGACAGAAGAGAAGGCATCCTGACAACAAGCAAGCCGACAACAATAAAAGGGCACGACCAAGTAATGGGGGAAATAGGTCGGGCTACGTGGAATACCCGCCATGTGCCAAATGTCAGAAGAAGCACCCCGGAGAATGCCGTGCCAACACCAAGGAGTGTTTCAACTGTGGTCAAGAAGGGCATCGTAAAAGAGATTGTCCTCAGCAAAAGCCGGAAGGAAAGAAGGACGAAAAGATGGTTCCTGCTCGGGTTTTTTCTTTAACCCAAGGAGAGGCGGATGCTAGCAACAAGGTGGTCACAGGTCAGGTTTCCATCCTCAATAAATTATGTCATGTATTATTTGATTCGGGAGCCACCCATTCGTATATTTCGTTAGGAATGATAGATAAACTAGACAAACCTAGTGAAAGATTTAGAACTAGGTTTGCAACCGAGTTGCCTTCGGGCAAAGTAGTTCTATCATCACGAATTGTACGAGGCGTACCAATCAAGATTGAGGACAAGGAACTAGAAGGAGACCTGATAGAGCTGGTGATTAAAGACTTCGACGTCATACTAGGCATGGATTGGCTAGCACGGCATGGCGCAACGATCGAATGCAGACGCAAGAAGGTGACATTCGATACTCCTGACGGCCAGAAACTGTGCTTCATGGGACAAGCTTCAGGACTACGCACACCGTTAGTGTCATCTCTCAAAGCTCAGAGAATGATGGAGAAAGGATGCCAAGCATTCTTAGCCAACATCACGAATGTGGAGAAGGAGACATCACTCAAAGTTGGAGATGTTCGAGTCATACAAGAATTTCCAGAAGTATTTCCCGATGACTTGCCAGGATTGCCGCCAACTAGAGAAATAGACTTCACGATAGAATTAGTACCGGGCACCGAGCCTATCTCTAAGGCACCATACCGGATGGCACCTACGGAACTCAAGGAGTTAAAGACACAGCTACAAGAACTCCTAGACTTGGGTTTCATTAGGCCAAGCCATTCACCATGGGGAGCTCCGGTACTATTCGTGAAGAAGAAGGACGGAAGTATGCGCATGTGCATAGACTACTGAGAGCTGAATAAAGTAACAATTAAGAACAAATACCCGCTACCTCGGATTGATGATTTGTTTGATCAACTCCGAGGCACAACTGTATTTTCTAAGATCGATCTACGGTCCGGGTATCATCAGCTCAAGGTAAAGGGAGAAGATATCCCTAAGACAGCCTTTAGGACTCGTTATGGACATTACGAGTTCTTGGTTATGTCTTTTGGTCTTACTAACGCGCCAGCCGCGTTTATGGACTTAATGAATAGGGTCTTCAAGGACTACTTGGATAAATTCGTCGTTGTGTTCATCGACGACATTTTAATTTACTCCAAGGATGAAGTGGAGCACGAGGAACACTTGAGGATGATTTTGACGCGATTGAAGGAGCACCAACTCTACGCGAAGTTCAACAAATGCGAGTTTTGGCTCTCACAAGTGGCGTTCCTCGGGCACATCATATCGAAAGACGGAGTTGCAGTAGATCCATCGAAGGTAGAGGCCGTGAAGGATTGGCCTAGACCAAAGAACGCGTCGGAAGTAAGAAGCTTCTTAGGGCTAGCAGGTTACTATAGAAAGTTTGTAGAGGGCTTTTCTAAAAATAGCCACTCCACTCACCAACCTGACCCGGAAGCAACAAAAGTTTAACTGGAATGATAAGTGTGAGGAAAGCTTCCAGTTGCTTAAGGATAAGCTTTGCTCAACACCAGTACTTAGTGTCCCAACACCCAACGACAAGTTCGTTGTCTACTGTGATGCATCAAAGTTAGGATTGGGATGCGTACTGATGCAAAATGACAAGGTGATAGCCTACGCGTCACGTCAGTTAAAGGAGTATGAACAACGCTATCCAACTCACGATATGGAGTTGGCAGCGGTGGTCTTTGCGTTAAAAATCTGGCGCCATTATCTTTACGGAGAACGGTGCGAGATTTATACGGACCACAAAAGTTTAAAATACTTCTTTACTCAGAAGGAGCTTAACATGAGGCAGCGCCGGTGGTTGGAATTAGTAAAGGATTACGACTGCGAAATCCTATACCACCCGGGGAAGGCAAACGTAGTTGCCGATGCACTTAGCCGAAAAAGTTATGGGAACTTAGCAGCCTTATCCGGAATAGAAAAGCCACTGCAACAGGAGCTTATCAGTGCCGGAATAGAAGTGGTTGTAGGCAAGTTGGCTAACTTGTCTATCCAATCGAATCTGCTAGAAGACATACGGAATGGTCAGAGACATGATGATTCACGAGCAACGCACATGGATGCAGTCAGAGAAGGCAAGACTACAGATTTCTCAATATCCAGTCAAGGTTTATTGAGATATAAGGATCGGGTATGCGTGCCAGACGATCAAAGTATTAAGAAGACGATCCTAGAAGAAGCGCACAACACCCCATACTCGGTTCATCCAGGGTCTACCAAGATGACTCATGACATCAAGGCAGTCAATTGGTGGCCAGGGATGAAGAAGGACATAGCGGAGTATGTATCTAAGTGTCTGGTATGCCAGCAAGTGAAGGCGGAGCATCAGCGGCCTGCAGGATTATTGCAACCGCTTAGCATACCGGAGTGGAAGTGGGACGATATAGCCATGGACTTCGTGACGGGTCTGCCAAAGACAAATAAGCAGCATGATTCTGCTTGGATAGTCATAGATAGACTAACCAAGTCGGCTCATTTTCTGCCTGTTAAGACTTCTTATACGGCAGACCAATATGCAGACATCTACATCCAAGAGATTGTACGATTGCATGGAATCCCCAAGACGATAGTATCGGATAGAGGATCAGTGTTTATGTCAAGATTTTGGAGAAGCTTACAGCAAGCCATGGGTACTAAGTTAAGTCTTAGTACAGCTTTCCATCCTCAGACAGATGGGCAGTCAGAGCGTACGATTCAGATTTTAGAGGATATGCTACGCGCATGTGTACTTGACTTCGGAGGATCGTGGAACAAGTACTTACCGCTGATCGAGTTCTCGTACAACAATAGCTACCAGTCGACGATCGAGATGGCACCTTATGAGTTGCTATATGGAAGAAGGTGCCGATCACCGTTGCACTGGGACGAGGTAGGAGAAAGGCAGCTTCTAGGGCCCGAAGCTGTTAGGCAAGCTCAAGAAGCAGTAAAGCTTATTAGACAGCGTATGCTTGCTGCTCAAAGCCGACAGAAAAGCTATGCAGATACCAAGAGACGCGATGTGGAGTTCCAAGTTGGAGATCAAGTCTTCCTGAAGATATCTCCTATGAAGGGTGTCAAGCGGTTCGGGAAGAAAGGCAAGCTCAGTCCCCGATTCTTAGGTCCTTTTGAGATATTGGACAAAGTGGGACCAGTTGCGTATAGACTAGCCCTACCGCCAGCACTAGCCGATAGTCACAACGTCTTCCACATCTCGATGTTACGCAAGTATGTGTCAGACCCATCTCACGTCCTCAAGTACGACACCATAGCGCTCCAGAAGGACTTAAGTTACGAGGAATGACCGGTTAGCATCCTAGATAGGGGGATGAAGCAGTTACGGTCCAAGAGCTTTCCTATAGTTAAAGTCCTATGGAGCAATAGTTCTGAACGCGAGGCAACGTGGGAGTTGGAAGAGGACATGCAGAGCCGGTATCCGGAATTATTTGGTAAGTAAATTTCGAGGACGAAATTCTTTTTAGTAGGGGAGAATTGTAGAGTCCAAGAACTTTACTTACCTAATTGTTTAGTAGTATTATAGTATGTTTAGTGTTATCATTGTTACTTTGGATTTTTGGTTCAGACCGGGAGTTATTTGGACACTCATAGTAGTACTTATAGATTTTCTAAGTTTAACCTATAGTTTAAGAATATTAAGTATAACCTAAGGTTTGATTAATGTGTCTGATATTAAGGATTATATTATTATATTATAAGGTTTAGACATCAACCAATAGGATTTTAAGCACATGTTTTGAATGGTAATTAAGGATTAAGTATTTTTGAGGATTAAATTAAATAAGGGTAAAAGTTTGAATGTATAGGGTCAGTCAGCAGCTTTGAGCACGTTGAGGGCTTAGTCAAGGCTGTTTACTCCATTCAAACTCAGCTAAAAATGTGTAAATTCGTGTTTAAATATTCAGCGTATGTCGATATATCGCAGCTATAGGGGGCGATATGTCGCAGCACGTAGATACGGAAAACACGAATCGATGCACGGTCGCCTCGGGAACAAAGGTCCAGGCGATATATCGCCTATAGGGGGCGATATATCGCCTCCACCAGCATGAATTCAAATACATTTGAATTCTTTTCCCTTCAGCCATTCAAACTCCTTCAACAATCCAGCATCTTCTGAACGAGTCTTCAGCCTCTGCTGAACGATTATTCAAATGATTTTCACTTAAAAAGCCATTATTTTTATTCAAGTAAAATCAAGATATTTTCATTCCCAAACTCTATAAATAGGACCTAGTACCCAGCCATTATTCACCATTTGCTCTAAGTTCAGAGGCTGCTAGTGTTAAGTGAGTGTGAGAGTGTAAACACTTGGTTTGGGGAAAAACTATAAGCTTAAACATCATAAGCTTATCAAACACTTTGGGAAGTAAGTAAGTGCTATAGTATTTCGGTGGATGTTAGACTGATCTTGCAATCTTTGAGGTAAACCCAAAACTCTAGTTCTTTTCTGTATTTTTATGTTATTTCCTTTCTCAAAACCTTCTACTCAGTCCCCTAACCTTATTCTTATTTTGGTTAGGGAATCCAAGCTTTTAAGCATATAAGTCGGTAAGTATGTTTTCTATGGTTTAGTCTTTCCATCTCTTTCATTTCATCTCCTTTCTTTAGACTTACTCTTTCTTATGGTTTTAGGAGTGTTCCAACAATCCCAACTCAGTCCATAATCTCGGTAACTTTGGTAAGGAAAATAGGCTAGAATTAACATGTTATGTGATTATGTTATCTATATGTTTTATGTTATTAAAAGTGTTATGATATATGTGTATGTTTGTAGGCTTGGGCATATGACCCATATGACTAACAAGACCCCAAATGGGTTATGGGCATATGACCTACTTAGCTAGTAGGACCCCATTAACCCCATGGGCATATGCTTGTTTAGCCTATGGGACCCCAAGTAATAATGGCCATTATAATAAGTGTATGTTATATATGCGTTATGTTAAGTCTTTATGTTTTCTTATGAAATTATGTATGTGACTTTGTGTTAGATTTTCCTTACTGGGCATTAGGCTCACTCCTTTCTGTTTATGTGCAGGAAAATAAGTTTAGAGGCGGAAAGATTCGTGACGCTTGGAGAATGTGTATCGATGATGAATGGAGTCAAGGGGCCGAGCGTTATTCGATTCGAGGATATAGTCTCCTTTTATGTTTTTATGGTTTTTATGTGTATTTTCCGCATTATTATGTAATGTCTTTTATTTTAAATCTTGTTTTGTTTTAAAGACAATGGGATCCCAAAATCCTTCTTAGTATTCTGTTTCTTTGTAAATAACTCTTATTTTTCAAGTTACTCAATAAATTATGGTATTTTTGTAAAAATGTAAGTTTTATGTATAGTTTCGATAATGGTCCAATTAGTCCAGATTAGTGGGTCATTACATTGAGAGGTGGCAAACTCGGCTGGACGAGGAGGACGCCAAGGAGGAGGCCGAAAAGACGGCGGAGAAGCTTGATGCCGCTAAGGAGGATGCACCTGCTTTATAAAAGCGTGGTCATGGGCTGCGTCCCATTAAGTTTTTTGTAATAATTTTTTTATTTTAAGCCCTTGGGGCAAGGACAATTTATAGCTCATTTTAGGGCTATTTTATTTGTTCAAACAGTAATTTCAATCTTTTTATATATATGATTTTCTTGCTCTAAAACCTTTATACATTTAATTTTACATTCAGCTTTTACTTTAATATTTTTGCTTTACATTTTTGGGTCAAAATATTTCAAGCATCTTATATTAAAGGTTTGCTTTTATATTTGTTTATTCGTACAAACACACGTGTTGGATTTAAGTTTGAGTTTCAATGCATTCATGCACAGTTTACCCGATATATCAATGCCTAACCTTGTTATTTGTCAAGGTCGGACCTTACTTTCACCATGCACTTGAAAGTACTTATATGGCATGTAAGATTAGTAGTTTAGTTATATCTTGCCAATCTAGTCACTTTTCCTCTTCCTCGAGTAGCTCCCCAAGGTTGTGAGGTCAAAACTATCTTTTTGGAAAATATTCCAGCCTCGGACTCGACTTAACTCGAAGTGGGATTCTTTACATTCCAACTTTCCGTCAATTAGTTTTAGTTTGTTTGTTCCAAACTTATTTAGCTCATGTCTGGTTTGTAATCCATACACTTATACTTTTTATAATCTGGTTACATCCAGACCATCTTAGCTCGCGCATCTAGTTATATCCAGACACTTATACTTTTTATGATCTGGTTACATCCAGACCATCTTAGCTCGCGTACACACTTATAACACCTATGTCGGGTTAATAATCTAGACATTTTTATTAGTTTTCATGTATACTTAGAAACATTTTATGTTGAGTTAATGATCCAGACTTTTTATTCTATGTTATTTATTTTTTCAAACTTATGGTATGAGTGTATACCACTAATGCCCCCTTAATATCCTATGAGCATGACCATAGGTTATTAAATTAAGGGAGTTTGCAAAAAATACAACATTTAATAAAGAAAACAACTCTGGAACAAAATTCAACATTTTTATTAACAAATGTTTGAAAAATAAAAAAGCTTGGTTACAACGAAAATATCTTACCTACATTATTGATAATAAGGTCATAGATGTTCACTATTCCAAGCTCGCGGCACCAACCCTCCGTATAGCCTCGCCAATTTATATACCCCCGGCTGGATGATAGACTCGATCTAGTAAGGTCCTTCCCAGTTAGGTCCGAGTACTCCAGTAGACGGGTCTCGTGTAGCCAGAAACATACGTCATAGGACCAAGTCCCCCAATCCGAACTTCCTATCTCGAACCTTTCTGTTGAAATATATGGATAGCTCGTTGCCGGTATGCAGCATTTTTCAATTGAGCTTCATCTTGTCTTTCTTCATTGAGGTCTAGACTTTCTTCGAGCTGAGATTGGTTCGAGGCATGATCGTAAGCATGGCTCTGTATTGTAGGTAATTTGACTTCAATCGGCAACATGGCTTCGTAACCATATGTTAGGGAGAAAGGAGTATGCCCTATTGAAGTTCAAGCTGTGCTTCGATAAGCCCACAAAACCTGAGGCAACTCCTCAGGCCACCTTCCCTTAGCCTCTTCTAACCTTTTCTTTATGGAGCCTTTTAGGGGTTTTGTTGACTGCTTCGACCTGGCCATTTGATTGGGAATGGGCGATGAAGGAGAAGCTATATATAATCCCATTTTCTCACAGAAATGGGTAAACAGGTCATTGTCGAATTGGGTACCATTGTCCAACACTATCTTTCTATGCATCCCATATTGGCAGACGATATTCTTTACGACAAAGTCTAAAAAAAATTTCAACGTAATAGTAGCTAGGGGTTCAGCCTCGGTCCATTTTGTGAATTAATCTACTACAACCAAAACATACTTTACTCTGCCTTTGCCTATTGGTAGTGAGCCCATTAGGTCGATTCCCCATACCGCAAAGGGCCAAGGGGAGGTCAGCATGGCAAGCTCGATAGGTGGACCTCATGGAATTGAAGCAAATTGCTGACACTTATCAAACCTTTTGACATATTCAAATGCGTCTACCTTGACTATGGGCCAAAAATACCCCTGCCTTATTACCTTTTTGGATAGACTATGCCCCCCAGTGTGATCTCCAAAAAATCCTTCATGAATTTCTTCCAGAATTTTCTTTGCCTCGGGTGGAGTTACACATCAAAGTAATGGCATAGAATACCCTCTTCGATACAACCTTCCTTCCACAATAGTGTACCTCGGGATCTGACACACCAGTTTCTGAGCCTCGCTCCGTTCTACTGGGAGAATTCTCATTTCGAGGTAATAGACTATTGGGGCCATCCAGGTAGGTTGAGAGTCAATCATGCACATGTCTTCTTCGTCGGGCTTGCTGATACTCAGGGTCGATAGAAACTCTATTGCGATCATGTTCAGTATATCGACCTCACTAGTCGTAGCAAGCCTAGCCAATGCGTCTGCGTTGAAATTTTATTCTCGGGGAACCTATTCTATAGCATAGAATTCGAACTGTCCGAGCGTAGCTTTTGCTTTGTCTAGGTACGCGGCCATTCATATTCCCCGAGCCTGATATTCCCCCAAAACTTGATTGACCACCAGTTGTGAATCACTATAGCAGTGTATATCCTTAGCTTTGAGCTCCTTTTCAATTCGAAGTCTTCCTAGCAATGCTTCGTATTCAGCCACGTTATTCGATGCCTCGAAGTTGAACCTTAAAGCTGAGTGAAATTGATTTCCTATTGGGGTGATTAGTATAATGTCTGCCCCCGATCTGTGTTCATTGGAGGATCTATCAATGTAAAGTTTCTACAGCTCGCGGACT
Organism: Humulus lupulus; assembly: GCF_963169125.1. Taxonomy (NCBI): domain Eukaryota; kingdom Viridiplantae; phylum Streptophyta; class Magnoliopsida; order Rosales; family Cannabaceae; genus Humulus; species Humulus lupulus. Next base: position 44,845,460 of record NC_084801.1, on the reverse strand, counting down.
GGGGTTACAACTTCATCGTTAGATACTCCAGTACACTCGACAATAAAGTCCGCCAGGGCCTGTCCCTTGATGGCCATTCTCGGATGGTATGTAATCTCAAACTGGCCGAGCTCGACAGCCCACTTTAACAATCTTCCAGAAGCTTCTAGTTTAGATAGAACTTGTAGAAGTGGTTGGTCAGTTAACACATGAATAGGGTGTGCTTGGAAATAAGGTCGGAGCTTTCAAGATGAGTGGATCAGGCTGAGAGCTAGTTTTTTCATTAAAGGGTATCTCGATTCTGCCCCCAGTAACCCTTTGCTGACATAGTACACTGGTTTTTGTACTTTCTTGTCTTCTCGAACGAGCACGACATTAATGGCGTGCTTGGTTGTAGTGAGGTACAAGTATAAGACTTCTCCCGTGACAGGCTTCGATAAAATTGGTGGTTCGACAAGATGTTTCTTTAGGTTCTGGAATGCAAGCTCTCATTCCTCTGACCACTCGAACTTTTTGCCCCTTCTTAAAAGGTTGAAAAAACGGAGACAACGGTATGTAGCTTTTGAAATAAACCTACTTAGTGCTGCCATCCGTCCAGTTAAACTCTGGACATCTTTATGCTTGTGAGGTGAGGGCATATCAATCAATGCCTTGATCTTGTCTGGATTAACCTCTATTCCTCGTGCATTTAGTATAATTCCCAGAAACTTTCCTTAAAACACTCTGAAAATAACACTTTTGTGGGTTAAGTTTCATGTTATATTTCCGTAGTATAGTAAAGCATTTCGTGAGATCATTCACATGTTTACTGTTATGTTTGGACTTGAGCAACATGTCATCAACATACACTTCCATGGTATTCCCTATCTGCTTGGAGAACATTCTGTTTACAAGCCTTTGGTACGTGGCTCCAGCATTTTTGAGCCTGAAAGGCATGGCATTGTAGCAGTACAACCCTTTATCAGTTACAAAGCTCGTATGCTCTTCGTCTGGTGCGTGCATGGCAATCTGGTTATATCCAGAATAAGCATCCATTAACGACATGGTGCCATGACCTGCAATGGCATCTACAAGTTGATCTATCTCAGGTAGGGGGAAACAATCTTTAGGGCATGCCTTGTTAAGAACTAAGTAGTTGATACAGGTTCGCCATTTACCATTGGGTTTCGGAACCAACACTGGATTGGAAATCCAATTGGGATAGAAGGCATCTCGTATGAATTGATTTGCCTTCAACCTATCGACTTCTTCCTAGAGGGCCTTCTTTCTATAATTGTTCAGGAGTCTTCGCTTTTGTTGCTTCGGGGGGAAGCTTTTGTCAATGTTAAGCGCATGGCTCATGACATTCAGACTGATTCCCACCATGTTCGAGTGTTACCATGCAAACACATCCTGGTTTTCTTTTAAGAAGCAGCTTAATTGATATTTCGCTTCTTTTGAAAGATTCTTACCCACCTTCACCGTCCTTGTGGGATCTTTTCTTCGAGCTTGAACTCCTCAAGATCTTCCAGAGGTTCGAGGCAGCCCTTTCTTCTATCCTGGGGTCGATCTATTCATCTATCTCGAAGACTGTCCCATACTTGTTCTGAATAATTACAAGTGCTTGTGCACTTGTTTGCTTTTTTCCCCTAATGGAGATGCTATAGCATTCTCTTCCCGCAAGCTGGTCCCCCTTCAACGTCCCGATGCCACTAGAAGTTAGGAACTTGATGGCCAAATGCCTAATAAGCAATACTGCCCCCAGCCCAACTAGGGTTGTAGGCCGATGAGAGGTCCACCATGACAAACTCCATCATCTTGGTTACCGAGACTGGATAGTCTCCCAAGGTCATGGGGAGTTCAATGGATACCATACAGGCAATCCTTTCTCCTGAAAAATCGTACAGTGTTGTTCTACATGCTTTTAGATCTCGAAGTGCGAGTCCCATATTTTCTAGTGTGGCTTTATAGAGGATATTCACTGAGCTCCCGTTATCAATCAGGACTAGGCGTACCCTCTTGTTCACGAGTTGGAGTGTTATGACCAGGGGGTCATTATGGGGAAACTAGACGTGTGACACTTCCTCTTCAGTAAACGTTATGGGTTGAGTCTCAACCCTCTACTATTTTGGAGCTCATGGCTCGGGTTCATAGGGAGAACTATCTCCAGTCTTGAGCTCATTCACGTATCTCTTTTGAAAGCTCCTGCCCGATGTTGTGGTATGAAGTCCCCCCGAGATGGTTATTTCATCTTCTCCATCAATCAGAGGGGGTCGCTCGTCCTCCTAAGCTTGGGAGTTATTCTTTTAGGCAGGTTGTACAGCTGTTGCCCTTTGGCTTGTCAAGGCTTGATTGGTATTTTGGTTCCTCACGTACTGTCCGAAATATCCCCTTGAGATCAACCCTTCGATCTCATCTTTCAGTTGTCAACATTCATCGGTTGTGTATCCAATATCTCTATGGAATCTACAATATTTATTTGGATCCCTTTTTTCCTTTTGGTTCCTCATGGGGTCAAGTCGTCTGAATGGGACCTGGTTCTCATTAGCTAGGTAAATATTCTCCCGAGACTCATTGAGCTTGGTATATACTTTGTATACGGAGAAATATTTGTCCCCTTTCTTCTTTTTCCCTCCATCAGTCTTGGGGTTGTTCCCTTCGCTCTTCTTCCTTTTGGAAGGGTTGTCCCTAGAGGGTTTCGAAGTTGATGGGATTGCTGAGGTTGAGGCAGAGTTTACGTTTGTCATTGTGGTTATGGGTTGAGAGGTCATGTTCAGTGCTGACCTCACCTCTTCTACATTGACAAACCTCTGGGCCCTTCGATTGAACTCGGTTAATGACTTGATAGGTTTCCTTTGTAAGTCTTCCCAAAGGGGACTTCCTGGCAGTATACCCACTCTAATAGCCATCAGGTGACTGCTATCATCGACATCTCGAGCTCAGGCCACTTCTAGGTTAAACCTCATGAGGTAACTCTTCAATGACTCGTTTTGCTGTTGTCGGACATTTGTTAAGGCTGAGGCCTCGGGCCTGATGCTAATCATAGCCTTAGATTGCTTCTTGAAGTCTCTAGATAACTGATCCCAAGACAAGATCAAATTCCTTTTATACTTCTCAAACCAGTTTTTTGCTGGTTCTGTAAGTGTGGCAGGGAACAACATACATCTGAGCTCATACCCAACATTGTTGGCTCACATGATGGTGTTGAATGTACTCAGATGACTATACAGGTCTGAGTTTCCATCGAATGGCGGGACATGAGGTATCCTGAATTCTTGAGGAAATGGAGTGCTGGAGATATGCGGGGCAAAAGGCTCGAGCTCTTCATTGGACTCTTCCGCTTTGTCCTTATTACGCTCGTTCTATAGGAGCCTGAATGCTCTTTCTAATTTATCAATCCTTTCCTGGACTAAATCCACTGGAGGTTGATTCTGGACCTGAGGGGGCTGGTTATCATTAATAAAAACTCCAGCTCCCTATCTCGGTACAGGGTTATACGCTAACTGTTTGCGGCCATTCAGATGGTCTCGCAGATTCGAGTTCAGAGGATTATCTCGACCCCGATTATGGTTTAGGAGTCCCCACAGATTAGGGTGATTCCCTCGATTCCCTGCATGCGTCGGTTCTGGGTTGTAAATACTCACGGACCGAGTGTAATCCAAGCTTTCACTTATATAACTCGTAGCTCGATGATTATGAGGTAGGTCCCCTGCTGGCCTCCTTGTCCCAACAATTTGTGATATTATTTGGCTTCCCAAAGGATGAGGAGCCCTTCAATCTCAAGTAGCTTCTCTTTCATTCCCTTGTCCATGCCTAGCCCGTCGATTTCCATCCCGATGTGCAGGTCGTGGAACCTCTTGGACTGGCGAGGGGTGCCTTATTGGCGATGGCGGGTGCCTTATGGGTGACGGTGGTTATCTCCCATTGTCAGGCCTGGATGGTCCAGAGTTCACTCGATCAGGCTCTAGGTTGTTTTGTGCAGCATCAGGATACGGGTTCCGAGTCATCGAGGGGGCTCGGTTATTACCCGTTCATGCTGGTACTTCTACAGTTGGGTTGGTAGTAGCCTCAGCGCAATTACTCCTCTGGGGCCTTGGTTGGGTTGGCTGAGACGCTGGTGGCGGCACTTGCTTTGCCCTTCTGGAGGCCATGCTCCCACGAGGACGTCCCCTAGGTCTCTGAGGAGGGGCCTGGGCATTAGTAGAATGTCTAGCTAATTCTTCGTTTCGTTTCGTGGCCTCTGCCAACTGTTTGCACAGTTGGCGATTTTCAAGTTCCACAATTGAAACATATCTTTCAGGATTGCAATACATATCTTCGTCAGGCCTGGGGGCAGGCGGCCCCCGAGAGTTGAACGAATTGCTCCTTTCTTCAGGATCTGGATCCGCCATGGGCTACTTTCCAGGCAGTCGTGGGTAATCCTCAGCATGAGGAATCTGCTCCTCAGGTATATTGGGCACTGGGCGCTCACCCGTACTGGGGTCACTTGCAGCGACCATTGATGATTCGGGAGACTTTCGGATTAAATAGGCTCACGTCTTGTTTAATAGCTCTCAATGAAAGCACCAAACTGTTGACACCATTTTTCGTTAACTTAGAAAAGAAGAGCAATTAAACGAAAAAAAAAAATACCAGAGGAAACAATATGAATAGACATGATATTTTTTACGTGGTTCAGTAGTTAAAATCTGCCTAGTCCGCGAGTCTGTGTTATTAGCTCTTTGGAATTCTCTTAAAGCTTTCTGGAAGCAATTATACTGAGTTTTTCCAGTCTCAGTTTCTTCGTCTCTACAAATGAATCATCCCACTCTATTTATAAAGTGGTTTTCTAATTATCTTCCCACAAAATTCGGGTTGATATAATACAAATCAATTAAAATAAATGCCATTAAATACATTAGTTACTATGGCGCGGTAATATCCCATGATATTTGTGATTCACTAACAGATTACATCAGTTCCCTTAAACATGGGGATTTTACAAAAATAAACATATTCACACATAGCTTACGAGCTTAGGCATTTGACCCACACACCTTCGAGATCGTTCACCCATTGCGAGCTCATCACCTTGGTTCGCCTCTGTTGTCGACAAATAATGTTGATGACACCATCCTCTTCGAGCTCACAATACTCGAACTCAAATCGTCTTGTCTGAGGGGAGGAAATGAATCAAGAAATTTATACAAGTGTTGAGCCATTGCCATTGTGAGTTTCCGAGCTCACCTATCCTGACGTTGTCGCATTTACTGCTCAACGAGACCGTTTCTGACTTGCTGATCACAGGACGACTGTGCTTGTTTCAAGCTAACACCTTACGACCCTGAGTTTCGAGATCAAGATTTACATTCTCGAATCGGGGTGTAACAATATATTTATATATATATATATTAATTAATCATGTATGGTTATATGTGTGATGACCAAATGAATGAAGTAGTTAAAAGTGAAATAAGAATTAATGTTATACATGTATATATATGGAAGATTTCTTAATGGTTATTACCCATAGATGGGTACTAACAATTATGATGATGTGACAACATAGTGACTTGGTATAGCAAGTCACCAACGAGTAAAATAAAAATTTCTACATTAATTTTGAATTTTCATATATAATTCTTAAATAAGATTTTTTTTTAATTATTTAATTTAATAAATATGTGACCGTCATGTAATCAGGTAGTATTTTCAAAAAATTTCAAAAATCAAAATTTAATTTTAGAAATATTAATTAATAATTATAAATATGGATCATTAATCTTAATCTAATGGGTAATATTAAAGTAACCATTAAGAATGTCCCATATATATAAATATATATATATATAAATTTTATCATAAATCTTCACATGATTTTGTCGTGTAACATTTGTTGCAATGATTAAACATTCTTATATGTTAAACATTTTTATATGTATACATATTTTTATTAACTTATATATATATATAATATGTTTCGAATCACCTAGTATATAAAATTTGTCTATTTTCTTTTGTTTTTATTTGTCGCATATGAATATATATAATGAACTTGATTTTTTTTGTTTAATCTATTGTTTAGACCCTTGAATTGGTCAACGACACAGAGTCAAGTAAAACGATGGAAATTAGATGAAATCAAGACAAAAGGATAAACGACACAAAAATATTTATAGTGGTTCGACCCCAGTAAATGGTAATAACATACATTTACTTAGTGTTCTTATTGATGTAGAATCCCAAGAACTGTGATCAATGAACTAAGAGTTCACGAGTTTCACCAGTTTCAGGATGAATACAAGTATGGCAGATAAAATCACTATGATTCTCTCTTAGAATTCTGAATTTTAGAAAGTCCAAAGAAAAAAAAAAGTCTCCTCTCTCGAGCCCTTTGATTCTTATTTATAGGCTCAAGGAGTTTTACATGGGCCGATGAGCCTTAATTACATTTAATACATGCGTATCTAAATAATAATGGAAATTGCAATTATTACATAAATAAAAAATTACATATCTGAAGGAAATAAATGAAATGTTGCGACCAGACTGGTCGCCCATAAAATATAATGTATGCTAAGTGGATTCTCTTCAAGTCGATAGTCAAACAAATCATACTCACTTAAATAATCACGTGTATCCAACATGTATGCTAATTTTTCCACGTCATCAGGTAGTCATTTTTTGGGCAAACATTTTCCCCCCAAGTTTATTTTACTGCGACCAACATATAATAAACTTAATCGACCGAACTTTTGCCTAACCTGTCACATCTGTCAGTGCCTTTTCGAAAAAGTAACTAATTATGGATGTTGCAGTTTCCCAAAAGCGTTTTGATGGATAACACGATTCCCCATGTATCGAAAACTCACCCCAATCATTACCTTTTTAACTGTGCCATGATCAGTATAAATAACCCACTCTTCTCATTTTTTACCTTTTACCACTCTTTTTTTTCTCAAGAACTCAGAAGAAAAAAGCAAAAAAACTTAGAAATTTTTTGTGATTCTAGGTGTGTCCTTCCAGCCCCAAGCATCAACGCTCGTGACTTCACTTCAATCTTCCAATCAAGTAAGTTTCTTGATCTTCTTTGTTTCTAATATACCATGCAACATTTATTTCTCGAGTTTTCTGATATTTGGGCTTTGATATTTTGAATGTTCTTGAGGAAAACGATTTTGGGGTAACTAGGCTCAAATGTAGTAACATGATAGGATAGGAATTTTAATTAGCAAAAACACTAAGTGAGGCTTAGAAATTGGCATGGGAAGTAGGAATACTGATTTACCGTCCAAAATTGAAATAAAAATTTGATTTTTATGCTTTCGAACAAATCTGGATTTTTCCCGCCTATTTTTGAAGTCAAAAAGTTTCCCTAAAATAACTTTTCACTTTCGTTTTTTAATCCGTTTTTCCAAACTGTTTGCATGTTTTTAGTGTTTACGTTAGAATGCTGTTGGTCGTATAAAAGCTTAACTTTTATACACGAGCAATGTTATCCCAACGTTTTCACTTCTTCTGTCTGTTGGCCGTAGATTCTCATCTCCCCTTTTATGTTCCCAGATATTCATGCACAATCCTTGGGGAGGTCAGAGGCCAATCGATGACGATCTGATCACACTACTATTCGAGGATCAAGAACAACTGTCACAGCTATTTCCGGAAGTCCCATTTTCTAAGCAAAACCCTGCAACTAGACCTCTGACCAGTCAACTGAACATGGGTCGCATGAAGTATACTGCTCGTAGAAAGAAGAAAACAGCCAACCCTTCTTCTAACCAGCCTGCCCCTCACACCGAGGACCCTTCTACGAATTCCCAACCTGTAAATATTGCACCCCCAGAAATCCAACCTAAAGCCCGACCTCGCGATGGCCTTAGGCCAGAGGTCGAATGGTATGTAGCGCCTCCTAGCATCATATCAGATGGATGCACTACAACAAAACCCCCTTTCAATAACACATGATTATAAGACTATTAAAAAATTATTATTGTATATTAGTAAAGTTTCACACGCGGCAAGTGAAAATAAAAAAGCGCCAAATATGCCTAAGTCTTTTCTACAGTAGACTCCCCTTTTCCCGCGTCTCATTTTCCTTCTCTCTTTCTCTTCCTGGTATACCCATTTCCCGTGTCTCATTTTCCTTCTCTCTTTCTCTTCCTGCTATACCCATTTCCCGTGTCTCATTTTCCTGAGAATTTTGGTGCATGTGATAATAGAGCGCAGGAGAATGTAGATCAATTGGATATCAACAAGCCGGTAGGAGTGAGTTACACTTCTCTAAGGTGGGTGGGCAACGAGTAACGAAATCAAATCCCCTGTCAAGAAACAAGTAAAACTCAAGCTTATCTGGTAAAGACTCAACCTTCTCACCACCTCCTCCTCCTCCTCTCTCGGACTGAACCACTTCCTTTCTTGGACCGACCTCCTACTGGAGCCTTGACTAAGAAAAAAAAATGGAGCCAGCTTAAATCTCAAGATATATGGTAAAGTATGCTTCTCTATAATTTTTTATTTGAAATTTTGGCTATATTTTTCTTGAGAATCACTGCATTCACGAGCCATGTTTTCTGAATATATATATATAAATATAATCTTTGACATTTCCCTCACTACTCTCCCTCATCTCATTCCCTAAATCTCTCGTGACAAGCTTATTAACAAGCTTATTTTCAGTATGATGCTGTTAGGTTGAGGAGAACATTTGCAAGTTTGCAAAGAAGGGTCTTTTTCCATCTCAGATCAACTTCGTCATTTGCTAAGTTCTGGTGTGTATTTGATATATATATATATATATTAAAATCTTGTTTTAAAGTATGATCTAGTGTAACCATTTTATCTTTTATAGGTTAATAGGTCCATTATCTAAAGAGGATAAGGAGATTGAGTCTAGCTTAGCAAAATACCTCAAAGAACAACGCAAATTACTTGGAGACACATCAGTAAGAAATTTTTAAACTTGATTTTTGTTTCAGCTTAAATTTTTCTAGGTTTCCCAGCTTAAATTTTGTTTCATGTACTGCTTGTATTATGATTTGGTAGATAAAGTCCTTATTTGTCACTGTTATGGAACCACTTACTTCATCCCTATGGAAGCATATGTGTGCTTTATGTGTTTTTTTTTTATCCGAAGCTAAAATGACTGCTACAAAGGGGATACCTCCCAAAAACTATGAGCCTAGAACAATTGGCATCTACTTATATATATATATATACTAGAATAATTATATAGTGGTAAATGATAGAAAACAAGAAGAGTGTTGTTTCAATCTTATGCCTCAATATCTACCTTATATTCGTCTTTAGATAACATTGACAACTACATTAACATGAGCTTGTTGGACTGTTAATTAATTCATAATTATAAATTAACGAGAAGTTATTTCATTAAACCCAACATTAGACAAAGTTTTGAAACTATGATTGACATGATTGTTCTTCTTTTGTGATTACTTAATGTGAATAAGTTGAGAACATTATAATCACATCACTTGTTTATGATAACACCTGAAATGAGCATGAACTTCTCTAATGTGGGACTCAAATCACTTCTTGTCTTGTAGTTGTAATGAAGACTCAAAAAGGAATACATAATACATATCATCAATTAGTGGAATCAGTTTCCTTAAAATTTGAGACAATCATTTCTTGTCCATCTATTAAAAATTCTATCAAACTATACGAGTACACACTTAAAATCTCTATTCATTTTTGCCTTTTGACTTTGTTTGGCTTCAATTTTCTAATAATACATTGCCGCTTAAAAAATAATAATTGTACAATATTATTTCACAGATCAAGGGTAGATAATTTTAGTCCCAATTTCTCAAAAATAAAAAATAAAAACAAGCATAGAACTCATTGAACTCATTTTAGAAACAAGCATATAAAAAATGAATTTTTGCTGGCAGATGCTGTAGAACTTAATGAACTCATTTCAACTTACAATTTTCTAATAATACATTAAACTCATTTCAGAAACAGAATATGAAAAAATTGGGAGTGTGGTTGGTTATTTTTGTGTTAAGCTTATTATTAGCCATGCTTTGCTTCAAGAATTCCTAAAAGATCTTAACAATGTGGGTTTAAGTTGAATCTTAGTTTGCGCTCATAAAATTTTACTTATTTTGATCATCAAGGCATTGTACCTTTAACCATATTTTTTACTCATGCAAATATTGTACATTTTCATGCAATTTGGAACAATTTTGTGTTGTATCTGTTTAGATGAAAATTGGAGTGCTATTTTGTAGTTTTTTCAAATGGTATTTGACATTTTAACAGGACAAGAAAAATAGGCAATGCTTCACTCAAAAGTTGCCAAGTTTTGAACCAAAATAGACAATACTTCACTGATTAGTTACTATTTCATCTCTTCAACAGTGAGAAGTTGTGAACCAAAATAGACAATGATTCACTAATTAGTTACCATTGCATCTCTTCAAGAGTGTTGTTAGCATTTGACAGGTTCCGTTAAAACTAACAGTTTGTTTTTGAAAAAAAACACAACAATTACTGTTAAATAGCCATTTATTATATAGGTAAGATATAAAAGAAAATAATTGAGCATGTTTGAAAATTGCATTGATAATCTTATGTGTAAAATAAACATCGCATCATAAAAGTTATTGAAAAAAACAAGAAAAAGTGGGGGTTTCTAGTTTGAAATGAGAAATGAGGCATTGTTTTAGAATGTGTGCTTTGACTTGTTTGAGACTTTGAAGTGGTGGAATATGATAGTAACACTTCTTTCCATATATCCTTCTATGTTTTTGGCTAACAACCTTTCTAATTTAGCTTGTAATAAATAGGTACCTGTATTATTCATAAGGAGAAGCTTTTTGTTGTCCCTTGACAGGTTCATGTAATTTTTTTTTTTTGATAAGAAGAGAAATATATTCTACAAAAACAAACCACCTTACAAACTGACTGTTTCAGCAACAACAAAACAGAACAACATTACAACATTTGAATAGAGTCAACCATACTCTTCTCACCAGCCTTAAGCTTAGAACTCCTAATATCAAGAAATTTGGCTTTAAGCTCCAAGAGAATCATATAACTCAGTTTCGAAATAGTACAAGAATAAGACTCAAATATACACCAGTTCCTATTAGACCAAATGTAGTACACTGAAGTAGCAAGAACAACAACACTAATCTTTTGCAGAAAGCCCTTAGGTCTCCCATCCATCCACTTCTGCTAGTCTGAGTATTTTGGCAAGCGGTTCATGTAATTTTTGGTAACTATATTTTTGGTAATTGATCTCTTTTTATGTAGTTCTTTAATAAAAAAGGCATTCTGAAACCTCCAGGTATCTACAAATTATAGGATTTGTGCTATGAAAAAGGTTCTCATTCAAACTAGCTATTGCTGCTAATGTTCCATTAAAATAAACCAGATTTTTTTTTTTGGTAGGTGCATATTTATGTATATTTCTTGTTTAGATGCTATGGATTGCTTGTTTCTTTGATAAATGAAAATATTTTGTTCTCATATGTATCTATATATGTATTTGTTATAAAAGTGATAGAATAATGGCAAGCTATCTACATGTTTTCTGCATTATATTCAGATTGAATTCAAGCACATTTCTTACAACATATGCAAATATACTTTCTTTTAGTACGGTACCATCAACTTTAATTTATATAAATAGGTTTCTTATAACATTTGCATGAACACATACAAATATGTGCCAGGTTTTTAACTTATCAATTATTTTTATACTATAATTTCCAGCTTTACTATTGCTCATAAATTATCTTTTGCCAAAGATGCATCCATCTACATGAATTTAGTATTGTCCCCATATGTATTCCATTTTGTTTTTCTGAGTTTTTGTTTGTTTCTATTTCTGTGTTTGTCTGGTGGAATTTGTACGGTTTTGCATAGCAGAAAAAAACAGAAGATTTCAAAGATAAAAAGTGTGTTTGATGATGCTGATAATTTGGTGCAGTTTCTTTGGCTTCATTCTCTTATTTACCTTTATGTTTGGAAGATTTAGTTACAGTGCTTAGAATTCTAAGCCTAGAGGAAGCTTTATAGCAAATGTTTTTTGACTATAAACATCGGCAAACATGATAGTTTAACTTATGTCATAGCATACCAGCATGAATCATAATTCACCATCAAGTAAACCAGTGAAACTACGTGTTTATCTTCGAAACCAGAAGATAAACATGTTTAGCATAGTATTCTAAATGTAAACAGATAGAGAAAGTTGGAAAGAAATCATATATGCGAAAGGAAATCTCACTTTTGGCAGAAAGTAGCGTGACAGGTCTCCCATTGGCAAAAACTGCCCTACTGGAAGATGGTCACTTGAGGCATTTCCTAACCGTTATATGTCCAGGCTGATTATATTTTCTCATAGTTCATTGAGAGTGAAATTAAGCTTGATATGGTCACATGTGGTAGATTGCATGGCTTGAAGTTATCTTTAACTTAAAAATGTTGGAAAATCAATTATTCTAGCAAGCTCTTTCTTTTCACTGTGTGCATTAAAAGTCTGCAAGTTTAGAATCAACAGGTTCATTTAATTAGAAATTAGCTAAACAAGAGGAAAAAAAACAAAGAAATTAGCATATTGGAATTAAAAATCAAGTTCTTGTCATTTCCATATACCTCTCCTTGATGATTTAGTGACTGTAAGTAATCATCAAAGGAGATCACATCTCTGCCATATTTTATGGCAGCTTTCACCTCTTGATAGGCTATTGGTAAAGATCTTAGCAGAATGATTACTTGGTTTTCCTCATCCACTTCATTCTTGGACTTTCTTGCTGCATAAATGTTAGAATCTTGATCTTCTATCCTTGATCATGAAACCTGTGTCTGATTTTGAAGGAAAACCCTTTGTTTTCCAGTTTCAAGATCCTGAAACTTTGTTACTTAATAACAATATCAGAGTAATATTAACAAACACATAGAAGACTTAACAGAAAAATAAAACAAAGAAAGAACAAAGAGTTTTATACTGATTCAACTAAGATATTTTGGTTTACATCCAGTTTAAGAATATCTATCTTAGATTTATTATTCAACAACAGTAAGAGTACATATCACAGTCGAGTAATGGCATCATATCTCTTAAACAATCTCACAAGTGCTTTCTCTCAACACTCAAACCAAGCACAACACTTTCTAACAGTAGTGAGGCTTATTACAAAACCTAGAAACCCAATACTCTTTCTCTCTCGTACTCTTTTCTCTCTCTCTAAAGCCCTTGACAAAATATTTCTTCAGCTGAAAATCTTCTCACTTGTCTGTATTTTTTTAATGAGAAGAAGCTTATTTATATTTATATATATGGGCCTTAGCCTTATTTGAATTAGTTGCCCAAAAAAAAAAAAAAGAACTGTTTGAAAACAATTGGAGGTTTAAATGAAATTGTTAAAGTTGTTGGGATTTGGTGAAACAAACCCAACAGTAGGCATGTGCAAGATTGAAGTTCTTTATACCAGATTTTCTCTTTTTCTCCATTCAAGTATTAAAAATACAAGAAAATTAGTAAAAAGACAGTGGAAACTACAGTAATTGCTTTAGCATCATATGTCATTGCATTTGGATTATGCATTATATAGTGTGTATTTTAAGCCAAGTTATTTCCTATCTAAACTACAGTAAACTCTGGTTTGTTGTTGCACTACCAAAATTGAACAACACACACAAACACCTTATGATCACAGCAAAAACCAGAAAAGAAAGTAAGAAAGAACACACACCATTACAGAACTCAACCTTGCAAGAATGAATATCACATCTCAGCTTTTTTTCTCTGTTTTCACTCTTCTTCTCTTGAGTTTTTTTTCTTCCTCACAATACCCAACTAGCTTTATAAGACAGCTGGAACATTTATACTATGTGTAGGATATAACTACCATAACTAACTTTATAAGCCAGCTTTCTAACAACACTAGAAAGATATGTTTACTCTAATTATTCCACACAGTGGCTTTCTTAAATAGAAATTATTTTATGTATGCTGATACAAGTGAATGAGCGAAGGGAATAATTCATTTTTATGTTGTTTCCGGCACAGATGATATGTCCTGAGGTGATGGAGTGGTGCAACTATTTTATCTCAGCTTATTTAATTTAGCAAAATTCTTCAATAATTGAGTCAGCAATTGGAGCGAGAGACCAAGAAGCTTCCCTCCATTTAGAAGTAGTAAGTACTTTTGTTGATGTACTTTTGGGGGAAAAAAACAAGTGTTGATGAACTGTTCTTGAGTTCATTTATCAACTTTACCAGTTTATTTTGAGTTTTTATTTGTGCATTTACCAGTTTATGTTTAAAGATCATATTTTGATTGCTATTTTGAACTGTTCTTGAGACAAGATACTTTGATTGATTTAAAGATCAGGTCAGATTTTAGATCTCAAAAAATGCTAAGTAGTTATCTATTAAATGTTGTATGGCTCTTGTCAATCATAAATGATAAACAAGTAATTGCTAGTCGGGGTTAAGCAAGTTTGGACTAGTTAAGACAGATGACATGTATAACAAGAGCCATTCACAACACAAGACTTCTGTAGTTGCTAAAAGATCATCACACTATCATGCATGTCTTTTGCCAATTATTAAAATTAGTTTCCTTTTCAGTTTTTCAAAGTTGCATGGATTAGATTGAAACATACAAGTTTGATTGGAAATATGAATCCATATTAATGAACGTTAACAATGCATATAAAATTTTGATCCTAATTGATGTTTTGAAAGAATATTAGCTCCCAATTTTTATAGTTTGGGTTCTTACAATCTTTATATCTGTACTTTGCCTAAAAAGAATATCACTTCTAAGCTCTCTTTTTTAGTGCTTATATTCTGCTGGTTATTTCTCATTTTTAGCTACGCTTGATGAATTTATGTCTCATTTACTTTGCCTTGAAAGAATATCACTTCTAAGTTCTTTTTTTTACTGCTTATATTCTGTTGGTTATTTCTCATTTTCACTCATTAGCTACGCTTGATGAACTCATTTTCCCTGCTGGTCATTTCTCATTTACTTTGCCTAGATTTTGGTTATCACTTCTAAATTTCAGTTCAGCCTTTACCCTTTCAATTTCTCTCTGTAATTTCAGCCAGAGTATATACTGAATATACTCTTGCATCCCCTAGATAAATTTTGGATTTCAAAGGCTTTTTTAATATCTATTGACAAATTTTAATTTTGTATTAATCTTTTAAGTATTGATTATATTCTTTAGGTTGGGGATCGAATTGGCAAGGAGCATTGTAAAGTTAATTTGTAAGAGGTACGAAATTTTTTCTTTTAACTCTTATTATTAATATCTTAAAAATGTTAGAGGAGTTTGAATATCTTAAATATTCATCCATAGAGAAGTAGGTTCTGAGATTAAAATTGTGTGCTGCGGTGATAACGGAAGGTTGAAAACTTGTGTGTATTAGAGAAGTAGGTTCTGGAAAATTTGTTTGTGTGCTGCGGTGATATAAGGAAGAAAACTTATTGTGTGTTGTTTGAATTTTTTGACTTGGTATTGATAGATGGTTAGGTAAGCTTTTATATGTATAGATTAGATTTTTCATTATATGTATAGATTAAATTTTTCATTTAGTCAAATTTTTTTCATTATTTCCATATGTATAGGTTAGATTTAATTGCCATAACAAAATTGCCATAACCCAAGCTAAAATCTTGTCTTTGATCCAAACCCAATTAGTTAGTGGGTACCATTTTAGAATCTGATTTTTAAATTAAAAACAACACTAGAATCTCTTGAACTAGAGACTATTAAATGGATAGAAAATAAACCAGCAGAATTAACAAAAAATGGTGGTCAAGACTTGTGTTTAGATAAGCCTCCAATAAGATAACTAGATAAGCATTTAGATAAGCCTCCAATAAGAAAGACTTGTGTTAGAAGTTGTCTGGGCTATTAGGTTGGGGAGATATTGTAGATAAAGAGTGAGATTTACTTAGAGAAGAATTTGGCAATCTTTGGGAAAGGGGAGCCTCTCAATCTAACTCACCCTTGGGAAAGGAATTGTAATATGATCAATCTTGTGTCGGTGCAGGTCAGTTACCTAAAAAAATAAAAAAGACAAGAAGTAGCAAAGATTCAATTCGAAAATCTACCAACAGAAAAGAAAGACAACAAATTTCCAGAAAAATATCGATGCAAAGTAACATATAATGAAAACTTACTCCACCCTAGAAGATATTAAGATGAATGACAAAAGGATAACACAGAAAACACATGCACATGAACATTGAGGTATAAACCATGGACATGAGCATACATTTGTCTAATTTTAACATTTAATAAAGTTGAATTAAAAAAATAAGTAATCATATATATTCATATGTGTGCAAGAGAAAGAGAAGCTCAAAACTTGTTGATGAAGCATCATTGTAGACTTCATAAACATAAGTTAAGTAAAAATATAAGGTACTAGTCAATTAAATTTTGGTAGCAAGAATTGTCAACCCTTCACAAACTTCCTGAGCCACAATGATAAATACTTTAACATTTCACCAATCCTTATCAGCACCAAAGAATTCTCCAGTTAAACATTACTTACCTCCCATATTACCAATATAGTCCATACCACTTTGAAGGAAAAAATTTTCGAAAAATAAGAAAATATCAAGGGAGTGACTAGGAAGCAAAGTTCAATTTTATGATCATAAATTACCAAAATAGCTCGACAATAAATAGCATGTCCTTATTAAGCTAAGTAAAAGCTATTTTATAAAACTAATCAAACTATCTCATCATACTTTTATAAAAATATAACCACATAGACCATGTAACAAATTTATCTTTAAGAAGCTAAGCATAGCCATGTTTAGTATATTTCCAGACTTAAACAAATAAATATTCACAGCCACAAAATAGCTACACATCAAACACACAGTGCCTATGTAGGGTGTCAACTTCAGTTCACCCAACTGCCCATACCAACAGATTCAGAATGCAATGCCCATCCACAAAATATTAGTGACCTTGCATAAGACCCCACAGATCCTAAGAGGGCATCAATCTATGAAACCTCAAATGTCTCTATCACTCAATATTGCTAAGCCCAGTGTCAAGCAATATAGTTTATAATATAGTGACTCCTTGTCATCTCTGATATTACCAGTGTCTTTTCTGACAATGAAGAGTACCACTTAAATTGATTAGCTCCTTAGGAAGCTCCTTATCTTATAAAAATACAGAGTAACAGTATATTTTTAGAATTAAATAAATAACACATAAACTAATATTTCTTTCTATCTGTTTCATTTTCCTGTTCTCTATATTCTTCCTTAGTCCTATTTGTTCGTTTCAATTCCCTTGTCTTAAATAACTTAAAAAGCTTGTCCCTTGGTCAACCATTTATCATAACTACTTCCTCCACCTCAAACCAAATTCTAATATAAAAATTCCAGACCTGCCTGTTACCCTCACCAAATATTTCTTTGTACACTTTAAAAGATAATTTTTCAATTTATTATCTTTCTTATGCTCAACATTCAATAAAAAAAAAAACCTTAATCAGTAGCCCATTTGAATTGATGTTTTGCTTGAGTGTTGCTCTAGCTACTCAAGATACATAATTGTACTCAATACTTTAAAGTTCCAATGTTGATAAAACAATTCCACCCTCCATTCCAATTTATTATCTTTCTTATGCTCAACATTCAATAAAAAAAAACCTTAATCAGTAGCCCATTTGAATTGATGTTTTGCTTGAGTGTTGCTCTAGCTACTCAAGATACCTAATTGTACTCAATACTTTAAAGTTCCAATGTTGATAAAACAATTCCACCCTCCATTCCAATTTATTATCTTTCTTATGCTCAACAGTCAATAAAAAAAACCTTAATCAGTAGCCCATTTGAATTGATGTTTTGCTTGAGTGTTGCTCTAGCTACTCAAGATACCTAATTGTACTCAATACTTTAAAGTTCCAATGTTGATAAAACAATTCCACCCTCCATTCTAATTTACTCTACCCATTCTTGAGACTATGATTTGGAATAGCATTGGCTCATCATTCTAACACCACTTTAACTGCGGTACTAAGCCAAACTTAGTGATGAAGGGATTACAAGTTCAACACAACAAAATTTCAAAATGGACTATTTTTCATGATGAATGAGAAGCAATAAAAGTTAGTCATATTTCGGAGAATTTATCAAAGTCTAGGCATAGTTTACAGCTAATCCCATTTAATTGATGACAAAATAAACTAGGGAAACAAAATAAAAGTATCGATAAACCCCTTGATTAAATGTTCTACCTTTACAAAATAAGGAACCCAGTAAGTCTCCTTGTTGTTTTCAAACAATTTCTCTTTCAACAATTCCACCCGAATAAACCTAGAAAGATGCACCAAAACTCAATTAGGCAGCAAATAATCTTTAAGTAGGGACAAAAAATATTTCTTACAAAAGCACCATTGAAAAAAAAAATACAAGGTTAACACTGTGAATCAAGTCCAGTAGATAAAGCTTTAAACTTCAATAACCCAAATTTACTTATATATAAAACTTGCTTGAAGCCTGAATAACCTGTATACTTGTGTATAAAACTAGCTTGAAGCCTAAATGACCTAAATATACACCAGAATGTATTCATCAAAATGATGAATATCCATGTCATTAATCATCAAACTTTGACAAACTAATTGGAGGCCCAGTCATGTTCCTAAATACTATCTCATCTTTTCTTTCTTCTATATTAAAAAGTATATCTGTCCCTATAAGCTAAATTTTGGAGAAAAAACAAACACTAAATGTATTTACCAGCTTGGAACAGCTCTATAAATTAGAGGAGTTTTAGATCTCCAAGGAACGAGTTCTTAAGAGCACATGATGTAGAGTCTGCTGCCCACAAGACATGATATCCCTTTCTTTCTTAATCAAATTAAAAGGGCCAGTGCCCACAAGGCCTTTTCATTGATATATTTACAACCCACAAAACAATTGAGGTCGAAAATAACAATATGGTCAACTTCTCTATTAAACAACATTGACTTAATGACCTTTCTTCTTCTTCTTCTTCTTCTTCTTCTTCTTCTTCTTCTGCAACTAACCCCAAAACAATAAAGGAATTCTTCCATTTTTAATCATTCATAGGATAAATAGCAAATATAGGATATTTAACTGAAGAAAAGGATCTTTTTAACTGGTATGACCTAAAATTCTCTTTTAAGATGACCTGAAATTCAACCAAGGCATGTTTTCTTTTAAAAGCATGTGTGTGAATGACCTTATCATGACCCTGAAATTACAACCACAAATAATGTGATTATCTTGTCTAACAATTGTTAAACCCAGACAAAAACAAGATTTTATTATAGAGAACAACATCAAATTCAAATTCATTGGAGATGGATAAAAGTTGGATCCATCTTAACAGGTTAGTAACCAAAATCATATAGTTTATTTTGGGTATAAGTTTAAGTGTCAGTGTTTGATTATTGACGTATGCTCTAAAATTGTAGAGCAACGATGGAATATGAGCAAAAAGCTAGGGAGTTTGTTAAGACAGCCATGACAAATCTTGGCTTTCCACCCAAGATTCTTTGTCCATGCAACAAATGTCACAATCTAAGACATTAACTTTCAGACGAAGTTGTCGAACACTTAGTTTTGTGGGGCATGGACCAATCTTACAAAACATGGTTTCATCATGGGGAAGATCTAGTCCAAAGCAGCACGACAAACACAAGTTTTGAATATGATTTATTTCGGGCAGCGGGAGTATTTTCAAGTAACGCCAATGATTTTGGTGACGATAACAATGATGCTGGTTTTTAGAGTCTATTAGCAGATGCTGAATCTTCATTGTATGAAGGTTGTTCAAAGTATACAAAAATTTCGTCTATCGTTGGGTTGTATAATCTAAAAACAAAGCATGGAATCTCAGATGTTGGCTTTAGTGAGATGTTGGAGATGATCAAAGAAATGTTGCCGAAAGATAATCTCCTACTGACATCAATGTATGCAGTTAAAAAGTTTCTAAAGATGTTTGATCTAAGCTATAAGCATATCCATGCTTGTGTCAACGATTGTTGTTTGTATACAAAAGAGAATGTTGATGCCCAAGTATGTCCCACTTGTCAATATCCAAGATGGAAGCAAAATGAACAGACAAAAGAGATTCTACAAGGGCAACCTGCAAAATTGTTAAGATATTTTCCTACTATACCAAGGTTTCAAAGGATGTTTAGAAAAGACGAGACGACTTTAAGCTTAAAATATCATTCAACCAATAAAAGAACAAACGGGAAAATGCGGCACCCAGTAGATTCAGAGGCTTGGGATGCAGTTTATGAGAGATGGCCAGATTTTCAACTTGAACCTAACAACCTTCGATTAGGACTTGCTGCTGATGGGATCAATCCTTACAAAAATATGAGTTCTACGTATAGTTGTTGGCCTATAATGCTCATTGTATATAATCTGCCACCTGCGTTGTGCATGAAGGATGAATTTACCTTTCTATCTATGTTGATTCTTGAACCTAAACAACCCGGGAATGACATAGATGTTTACTTAGAGCCCTTAATTGATGAGTTACTTGAATTATGGAATGGTGTTTATACATATGATATTTCTACAAAGAAGTTTTTTAATTTAAGGGCCATGTTGCTATGGACCATAAATGATTTTCCAGCTTATGGAAACTTAGCTGGATGTGTGACTAAAGGAAAGTATGGTTGTCCTGTTTGTGGCGAGCACTCAAATGTTGTTTGGTTGAAGCATAGCAAAAAGATGTCATTTTGCAATCATATTCGATTTCTACCACAAGAACACTGTTACAGAAAGAAGAAATATACAACAGCTAGGGCAAGGGAAAGAGCACCACAATGTCCAATTATATTGACAGGTGTTGAAGTAGCTGAGCAGTTAAGCAAAGTGACTAATGACTTTGGAAAGGGAAAAAAGAGGAGTCGTGGTATAGACACAGAATAAATCTGGAAGAAGCATTCTATTTCTTTTAGGCTGCCTTATTGGGAAATATTAGTTGTTCTTCATAACCTTGATGTTATGCATGTTGAAAAGAATGTTTGTGAAAGCATACTTAACACATTGCTCGATTGCAAAGGAAAATCTAAAGATCACTACAACTCAAGATTAGATTTGATAGAGATGGGCATTATGCCTCATCTCCATCCGTATGAAGAAAATGGTGTTACTCGTCTTCCTGCTGCAGCTTATACTCTATCAAAATCCGATAAGAAGTTGCTTTGTGAGAGGCTATTTGACTTGAAATTGCCTTATGGATATAGCTCTAACATTAGAAACTGTGTAGATGTGGAGAAACATAAGCTAACAGGACTTAAGTCTCATGATTGTCATGTGATTATGCAACAACTATTTCCTATTGCTATAAGGGGTTTAATGGAAGGAGGTTGTAGAGAGACAATTCTTCAGCTCTCTAAGTTTTTCCATGGATTGTGTCAACGTGTGGTTGATAAGGAGGAAATTCTGAAATTGGAACTAGAAGCCTTTGAAATTCTTTGTCAACTAGAAGAATATTTCCCTCCTTCTTTATTTGATCCAATGATTCACTTTGTTGTTCATTAATCACGAAAAGTTAGACTTTGTGGTCCGGTGCAATTTCGATGGATATACCATTTTGAGAGATATATGAAAGTATTGAAAGGATTTGTAGCAAACTATGCACGGCCAGAAGGATGTATTGCAAATCGCTATCTTGCTGTTGAATGTGTACGCTTTTGTGAAACATTTTTAAAGCAAAATGATAATCAAGATAGTACATTACTAGAAGAAAATCCACTATCAGCAGTAGAGTGCTTTGAGCTTGACCGATTGAACTTGGCAGTAGCGCATCGGTATGTGTTGTTTCACTCGGATATTGTAGAACCATTTCTCAATGTCCATATGGATGGGCTGAAAGAAAGACACTCAAATATGAATAACGATCAAACTTTGTTGTGGAATTGACATTCTGAAGGGTTCCCGTTATGGTTTTATGAAAAGGTTGTATTCTATTGCCAAGATAAAAGTTTACGTTTTGTTTTAGTGTACAAATTTCTTACAAGTATATTTTTATTTTCAGATTTCTAACATGAACAAAGTAGATGACATGTTAGCTCAATTGGATGAAGGTCCAAGTCGCGGTGTCACTTCCTACAAAGGGTACATGATTAATGGAATTCGATTCCATAAAAAAGGAGCTGAAAAAACAACTCAAAAAGCGGTGTATACTTGGAAGCACATGACAGTGGGCAATTGAATGATAAAGAATAGTATTTTGGTGTTATCAAGGATATAATTATGCTTGATTATCGTACTTTTAATGTAACGACCCAAATTCGCTAGTAAAGCTTAAGGGCCTTGATTAGTATGCCTGGAGGGCCTAATGGAGATTATGTGTGGTTTTAATGATTAAGATGTATAATTATGATTTAAAGCATGTTATATGATTACTTGAGTACTTGAGATGCATGACTATGCGTGTTAGTGTGCATATAGGCCCAGATTAGGTTAGAAGGGCATAATCGTAATTTTGGCCATTAAGGGCATAACTGCTTTGATATATGTGATAATTTTTGAGACCACATTATTATGTGGATATATCTGCGATCTGTGACTCGAGACGATCCTAGTGAGCTAAGTAGCGGAAAAGTCATAGCGGGGATTTATACCCGGCTCGGGGTGAGCTCACGGGTGTAAATGGGAATTTAGTGGATGAGCTGGAGATTATTGTAACATTGAGGAATGCTATTGGTGATTAATTAGGTATCGGGAATTAAGCGGGAAATAATAGAGACATTCGAGGAAGTAGCGGGAATTAGGTAAAATGACTAAAATGCCCTTAAGTGGACTAAAGGATTAGAGTTAATTGGGAGGGCATAAAGGTCATTGGACTCTTAAGGATGGGTATTACTGAGGTTTTAAGTTAGTGGAATTTATAGAATATCAAGGAAGTCTGAAAAAGAAGGGAAAAGGAAGAGGGAAAACAGAGAGAGTTTCTCTAAAATCGGTTTACACTTTCCTTCATCTGTTTCTTGAGAATTTCTGGAGTAAAGCTTAGAGGAGAGCTGGGATAACCAAACATCAAGGATCTTGACCTAAGTAAGGAATTGACAGAGGTTTAGCAGGGTTTCACCAACACTTGAGGTAAGGTTCTAGAGTTCATCCATTTCTGTTTCTGGTTTTTAAGTTGTGGTGCTTGAATTGAATTGAATGGAACTTTGGGGAATTCAGGCTTAGGGCTGAGGAGTAGCAAGCCAAGGGAGCCTAGGGATAGCTTGTGGGCGAAATTCTATCTAAGGTATGAATTCTAAGCTTTAGTTCTGATGTTCAGCTGGTTTATGTTGGGTTTTGGAGTTTGGAGGTGGCTATGGTGAACTTTGAGTTTGTGATTGCATGTGCTTGGATTTTAGATGTTTAGGGTGTTTGGGATGAGTGGAGTGTGATCATGAGGTTGTTTTTAAGTTTGGGTAAGAGTTGGAAGAGGTTTGGTTGAGAATGGCTCGAGAAAATCGCATAAGGGAAATTTTGGGTGTTGGGCTGTCTGTGACTAGCGCTACAGCGCTAGCCTTTGGGCGCTGTAGCGCTAGGCCATCTTGCTGAAGGGTTTTTGGGTTCTGTCTGTAGCGCTATAGCGCCCTCCCAAGAGCGCTGTAGCGCTACCCTGCCTTCTGAAGGGGATTTTAGGGTAATTTGCAAGGGTTTTTGACCTAAGGTTTGGGGTTTGGTTCCACCACCTTGTTTGGTGGAACTAGGACATCCCGGGGGCTTGGGATTGGCCCCGGGGCTAGGTTTTGAACTTGAGGGTTGATGTTGACTTTGGCCATGATTGTGTTTAGGTGAGCGCTAGGGCTCGAGTGGGATCGTGCTCAAGGTGTCGAGGGATTAAAGCTATTGAATTGAAAGGTAAGAACACTGCACCCGAATGTATGGTTGTGAATGGGACAAAGTGCTCCCGAAAGTTGTATTGTGTCATCGTTGGTATTATGCCAAGGGACACGTATACGCGGTCTAAGAGTACCGTTCATGAGTTTAGCGCACGGAGCGCGAATCGGCCATTGAGTGCCGGAAATAATAGGATAACAGAGGGAGCTGCCTGTGAGCGCTAGCCCTGGTTATCGTCTGTGCATTATGTATTTGAGCTGAGATGCTTAGTATATGAAATACTTGATTGATGATACACTTGAGTTGATGAGATGCTATATGTGTAATTGATTTATTGCTAGTTGTTCATGCTCTGTTGTTTCTGTGTTTTCTTGGTGGGCCTTGGCTCACGGGTGCTTCGTGGTGCAGGTAAGGGCAAGGGCAAGCTGGACCAGGCCTGAGGTGGAGAGCTCCGAGGTGAAATGTACATAGCCAGCCGTTCGATCACCACGGTCGAGAAGTGTGTCAGGACAGAGATTGCCTAACAGCTCGCTTTTGCCTTAGTATGGCCAGTTGATGTATCTAAACGTTGTAACTTTTGTAAATGGCTTTTAAACTGTCAATTTTGGGATCCCATGTACGTAAACAATGTTTAGTAATGAAAACGTACTTTTGAGACCAAAACACTTTTAACCCTAGTTCCTCTACTATTTCAGTAACACGCTTTTACTTTAATGACTTGATTAGCAAGTCTGGCACTTTATAAACACACAGTGTAACGGTCTTGGCTATCCAGGGCGTTACATTTAAGGTGCCATTGTTTTGGTGCGATTAGGCGAATATTCGAATGGGTGTTAAGAAGTCGGAGTTCTATACGCTTGTAAATTTTAATATAGGACAAGCTCAATCCATTAGGGATCCATTTGAATTAGCTTCGTAAGTGAAAAAATCTTTTTATGCAAGGGTGAATGAGTCAAGTAATTGGTATATAGCTTTAAAGGATTCAAATAGAGGGTGTTTTGGACTTGAATCCAATGAAGAAAATTGAGTTTCCTATTGTCTCTTATGTACTTTGAATGAAACAAACCTGCTTACACTTTTTGTATGTAATTTTGGTGTATTATTACTTGTTGACGCGGTTCTTCGCCAACAGGTAATTAAGAGAAGAAGAGAAAGGGATTAGTACTGAAAATAGAACCGTCACAGATATGAAATCTTAGAGAATGAACTAGGTGACTCCAGACACGTTTTTTAAGTGGTTCAAAGGTTAAAATCCTTCTACTCCACTAGTCCATGTTATTCATATATTCTGGGTATTTGGTTTACAAAGTATATGGCTCTTCAGAGACTATCTTTTCCAACCCCCTATCAACTCCCAGGGTCCCCATATTTATAGGAGAAGGCACCTGGAAGTTGGTAGGGAGGTCATCCCGTGACCTTACCATTTGTCATATCAACTCTGTGACAATTATGATTAATT
Source organism: Humulus lupulus (assembly GCF_963169125.1). Lineage (NCBI taxonomy): Eukaryota > Viridiplantae > Streptophyta > Magnoliopsida > Rosales > Cannabaceae > Humulus > Humulus lupulus. The sequence continues at coordinate 44,820,215 of NC_084801.1, read as the reverse complement.
CCTAAACCTGACACATGAGTGTGGTCTAATCAGTATGCAAGGAGATAATGGGCCGCACGGCCCAACCCAGCCGTGGGTGTCTGAATGCGCACGTTCTTGCTGCGTGTCCGAGAAGTCAGGGGGATATCGGACACGTGATGTCAGATATATGCACGTTTATCTTGCGTGTATTGACTTTACAAAGGGTCAGAGATCCATGGCCAGCTCGTACAACGAGCTGCCTCCTTGAACCGACCTTCATCCTTCAGGTCTTCTGATGCCTTCATCCGGTCTTGGGGGTCCTTGGCGAGCCTTTGAGGATCCCTCGAGCTAAGAAGGTATGATCTGGAAACAGGATCTCCGGCCTGGGGGAGTCCTCGGGCTAAACCATGATTAGTCTGAGACTCGACCTGCTAATAAGCCCGTGGGAAAACCAGGGCGTACACCTACCCCCCAAGCCCCCGCTCGTGGTATATGACGTCATATATAGGAGACCATAGTAGGGGCTTTTAGGCTTCCCCACAACCCTTCACATTCCATTCTTTGTGCAGGCGTCTGATACGTGGAACGTCGTGGGTGGTGACGGTACGCTTTACGAGAACCGCATTTAATGGCCTAGCCTATTGTCCAGCCGTCGTTTCATATTTCGAGTGGAAGTCCTCGGATCCCTCACTAGGGCCATCCAAGAGCCTTTTTCACGTGATCCTTCCCTCATATAAAAAGGGAGTGGCCACCCTATGCACGGGCCACCCCTTCATTCCAAAATTTCCCAAATCTCTCTCCTTCCTTCCTTCTCTGACTTTCAGAAGAACGAAACCCTCGACTCTACTGCCACCATTTTCCTTGTTCAAGAAGCTTAGGCGCACGAGTCTCTCCAAAGCTTTGGAAGCTACTGCACCGACGAGACTTCTACCAACGCAACACTCTCGTTTACCATCCAGCCATATACTGTAAGTTTTCTGACCCTGTTCATTTTGAAAACATGCCACTATAGTTTCGGTAAAAAAAATTTACTGTAGCCGCATGCAAGGGTTTTCTGGGTTGCGTGGGTAAGAGGGCGACGACCCGTTTTAGGCTAGGGCACACTTGTTGTAGGAAATCGCCTTAAAGTATGGGTTTCAAGATGTTTCTTCAGGAACAATTTCTGGTTAGGATCTTTAGGAACTTCGGGTGCAAAACCGGGTAGCTTAGGGGATACGCCTCAAAAGCGGTTTCGCAACGTTCTGCCTGTTGAAACTTCCCCCCCAAGGCAAATTTTTACTCTGAATCCCTTGACACACGAATTCCGAGTAATCTGGGATCTGTTGGGGGCATACGCGTGTGTTCATTGAACCGCGTGGTTCCACTCTCCAGGGGCTGGGCTTACCTCAGCTCGTGTAAATAATAATTGCTTCGCCCTTCTGCTTGGGTCGCCTTTTCTAAAGTGTTTTCTTTTGTTCGATAGGCGACCAGATGGCTCCAAAAAGGAATCTACCTCCGAAGAACGTGGGAAGCTTGGTCTCCCAGCAAGAGAAAGGAAAGGCAGTGATGTCAAGCTCGCTGATCCCCCACTTCGGGCCGGCCGTGGAGAAGCAGGTCGAGGTGGCCCCCGACGCATTCTTTGAGGCGGAGAGAATCGTCTCAAAGGTAACCGACCAGGCGAAGATCAACAAACTCTTCCTCACCCACAACATTCCACTGGGGAGAGCCTCCGTGATTGCCCGACCTGCTGCGGAAGGCGAGCGGAGCTGCACGCCATTTGACGAATCGTTCGCGGCGAACACTTCAAGGCAGGGGCCTTCCTTCCCCTGGATCAGTACTTCGCTGACTTCCTAAATTATGTGGGGTTGGCCCCATTTCAGCTCCCCCCCAACTCCTACCGTCTGCTGGCGGGCTTGAGGTATTAATTCAAGAAGCAGGAGTGGGAGGTCCCCACTCCTGCGGATATTCTATATTTCTTCTGCCTCAAAGCCAGCCCGGGCCAGCGGGGACGAGGTGACGGGTTCTACTACTTAACCCGTTTTCCTAATAAAGCGGCGGTCATCGAGCTTCCAAGCCATCCAAATGACTTCAAGGACCAGTTCTTCATGTCAACTGGGTTCCGGAATTGCGAGCACCATTATTTTAATCGCCCTCGTAAGTGATCCCTGACCTTAGCTCACCTTTTGAGTGTTTTTTTTTTTTAATTTTAGCTCCTCCCGTATTCCACCCTGACTCCAGCCAATCTTGCAGCCATCTACGCAAGGACCGAAAAGTCTGCGACCCTCAGGGGTCAGTATGACACATTGGCGGGCCTGCCCCCCAGCGAAAAGGACTACCGCGTGCTCGTGACGGACGAGACGATGGTGTTCTGCAAATTGATCTTCCCAAACCAGACTCTAAACCTGAAGAGGCCTCGGGGGCCGCCCCCAGCCCGCGACAACAGGCCTATCACCGTGGAGGAGGTCGCGGTAGAGGAAGACGAGGAGGACGAGGTGGCTGAAGTTCCTCTCGTGAGGAATAGAAAGAGGACCTTGGAGGTCGCTCAAGGGATGGACGAGGAGAGGATCCAAACCGGAGCAGCCGCGGGTCCTTCCGGCCAAGGTAACCCTTATTTGTTTAAGAATGTAGATAGGGCCATTGCAGACCCCCGACTGGTTAGATTCAATCCTAGGCAGATCATCCAGCGTCACGGGAGGGACCCGGACCTGAATACACTCCTGCTCTATTGTGTTGACCGGCTCGTTCTGGATCACCAAGAGAGCCGGCCTAGGGGAATCGTAGTAGTAGATAACACCCTAGCTTTTAGGTCGATCCTTTTTTAGGAGTATGGGACCAACTTACGCACATGGCCATCACTTCAGAGGGGTGCCTATGCCCCGGGGTTTAGACAGTATGTAGAAGAATCCAGCCCCGAGTCAGAACCGGACCTAGAACCTGCGCCAGTTCGTGAGATAATTGTCCCAGGCTCTTCCAGCTCGGGGGGTAAGGCTCCCTTAATATTCGTATACTTTTTGCTTTTAACTTCTGCATGATTGCTAACTTGTAATAACCATGTTTTTATTTTTGGCAGAAGAGATGTCTCAGCCCGGGGGTAATCTACGAGGTGTAGTCTTCGGCGGGAATCCCCCAGCAGGGCCAAGGTTGAAAAGGCTCCGAGAGTCTAAGAGCGTGGCCGGGGCCTCCACCAAATCCCCGGCTAAGGAGAAGGAAAAGACCCCGCCATCCCAGGTCGGGGGGGCAATCCTTCCTGCTGCCAGAGCAGGACACATGCCCCCGCCGCCCCAGCGATCTCCGTTAGCCACCCAGGACGTGGTACCAGAGGTCGGGATTCCGAGCGTGGCAGCCCCGGACGTACGCATCCCGGTCGACCCCCAGGATCTGAAAAAGATCCCAGAAGCATTCCGGGGGACGGTGTATGAGTCGGCGAGCTATGCCGTCGGCCGCTTCTACAAGCTCAAAGAGAGGGATCTCCGGGCTATTGAAACAACGAGCCCGGTCCGAGTCATAGAGTCTTCGATGGACATGACCCTAACGGTAATCTGCCCCACTTCTATTAAAGCTTTAACACTTACACAATGCCTTGTTTTTCCACTTAGCCAACTTATCCTTCCTTTCTTGCAGGGCATTGCTGCCGTACATCAAGGTATCGCCAGGACCAAGGCTCAGCTCGAGGAGATGGAGGCTGAGCGCCAGGCCACCCTTCAGGAAGCTCAGGCGGCGAAAGATACACTGGCGGCTTCGAAGGCCGAGCTAGAGAGGAGCCGCTCAAGGAACCGAGAACTTGAAACCTCCCTTGCCACTTCGCGAACAGATCTCGAGGCAGCGAAGACCGAGGCCCAGGCCGCCTTGGAAGCCGAGCGGGCCATCTCGGAGCAGTCCATGCAGGACTTGTTCTATTATTGCTGGGCCCATAACCCGGATGCTGACTTCTCTTTTATGCCAGCGGACCTCTGGGATACTTTGCTGCCGAAGCTCCAAGCTCGCCTAAACAAAGAGGTACCGCCCTCGGAGACTGGGGAAGCCTCTGGCGCGGCGGAGCAGGGCGAGACCGCGACCTCCAAAGGACCAGCTGGTGGGGCTTAGGGCTCTTATGCATTTTTAATTATTTTATTTTGTCTTTGTAACCTTTTCATGAGGTGTTTTCACCTCGAGACGATTTGCTTAATATTAACTTATATGTATTTTTTTATATAAGCTTAGTTCATGCTAACCGTTATTTATATCCCGAGCTCTTTAAGAAAGAGCAACGACCAATAAACTTAAGTTAACTTCCAAGTTTTATGACCCGGTTAAACCAGGGACTTATTTTGAAAACTTAGTTCGTGTTAACTTTTATCCATATCCCGAGCTCTTTAAGAAGAACCACGATCAATAAATTTAAGTTAACTTCTAAGTTTTATGACCCGGTTAAAACCAGGAACTTATTTTGAAAACTTAGTTCGTGTTAACTTTTATCCATATCCCGAGCTCTTTAAGAAGAACCACGATCAATAAATTTAAGTTAACTTCTAAGTTTTATGACCCGGTTAAAACCAGGAACTTATTTTGAAAACTTAGTTCGTGTTAACTTTTATCCATATCCCGAGCTCTTTAAGAAGAACCACGATCAATAAATTTAAGTTAACTTCTAAGTTTTATGACCCGGTTAAAACCAGGAACTTATTTTGAAAATTTAGTTCGTGTTAACATTTATCCATAGATAGGAGTCAACAACTAAGTCGTTAAGGAGACCTGGTTATATCCAGGTACCATATGCCCCCCAAGTAACTGGGAAAGGGTCTTTCGTGGTTACTTTGAAATCACACCTGCAAATAAAAAGAAACATTTGATTTTTATTTATACATAGAAAGTGGCCTTCCAGGCCTTACAAGTGGATCATTGATAGTATTTCTTTAAGCGGATGGCATTCCAAGTCCGCGGGATCGCCCCTCCATCAAGTCGAGCTAACTTATAAGTTCCCTCTTTGATGACTTCGAAGACCTGGTATGGTCCTTCCCAGTTTGGTCCCAAAACCCCATCTTTGGGATCTTTTCCGGCCAGAAAAACTCTCCTTAGGACCAAATCGCCAACGCTAAAGGCATGTTTTTTGACCTTAGTGTTGAAGTAGTGAGTGATCTTTTGCTGATAATGGGCGAGCTGGAGTTGCGAGTCCTCCCGCTGTTCATCAACTAGGTCTAGGGAGTGGCATAGGAGTTCGTGGTTCCGATCTTGGTCGTAGAACTGGACTCTATGCGATAGAACTTTAACCTCCACGGGGAGGACTGCTTCACTCCCAAAGGTTAGGGAGAAAGGAGTGTGACCCGTGGGAGTCCGATGCGAGGTCCGGTATGCCCACAGGACCTGGGGGAGCTGTTCTGGCCAGACCCCCTTTGCCTCATCTAGCCTCTTCTTGAGGCTTGCCTTTAGAGTTTTGTTCACAGCCTCGACCTGGCCGTTCGCCTGGGGATAGGCCACGGACGAGAAGCTTTTCACAATTCCGTGCCTTTCACAAAATTCGGTGAACAAATCGCTGTCAAATTGAGTGCCGATGTCGGAGACGATCTTCTTAGGTAGGCCAAATCGACAGATGATGCTTTTCACCACAAAGTCGAGTAATTTCTTCGATGTTATTGTCGCCAACGGCTCTGCTTCGGCCCACTTGGTAAAGTAGTCAATGGCTACCACGGCGTAACGAACCTCGCCCTTTCCGGTGGGCAGGGCGCCCACTAGATCTATTCCCCAAACGGCAAATGGCCAAGGAGGCGAGATCATTTTTAGCTCGACTGGAGGAGCTCGGGCAACCACAGCGAATTGCTGACACTTGTCGCACCTTTTCACATACGAGATCGAGTCTTCGGATAGATTCGGCCAATAATAGCCTTGCTTGAGAACCTTTAAGGCCAGGCTTTGCCCCCCAGCGTGGTCTCCGCAGAATCCTTCGTGAACTTCTTGCAGGATGGCCTTCGCTTCACTCGAAAGAACGCAGTGGAGGAGAGGTAGGGAGTGCCCACGTCGGTATAACACTCCTTCGACTAGCGTGTATCTAGGAGCTTGATAAAGGACTCGCTGTGCGTCGTTACATTCTTCGGGTAACCTGCCCTCGACGAGATACTCCAGAATGGGAGTCATCCAGGTCGGCCTAATATCAATCATCTCGATCTCCGCCCGATCTCCTTCTATACTTGGTTTTTCCAAGAATTCTACTGGCACCAACCCCAGGGTTTCTGCCTCTCCCGAGGTGGCGAGTTTGGCGAGAGCATCTGCGTTGGCGTTCTGCTCCCGAGGTATCTGTTCGATCGACCCTCGCCCAAATGCAGAAAGCTCGGCTTTTACTTTCGCCAAATAGGCAGCCATCTTGGGTCCCCGCGCCTGATATTCTCCCAAAACCTGGTTCACCATGAGCTGGGAGTCGCTGAAGCACTGGACGGAGCTCGCCTTTAGCTCACTAGCTATCCTCAGCCCAGCCAACAAAGCCTCGTACTCTGCCTCGTTGTTAGACGCCTTGAATCCGAACCTTAGTGCCGAGTGGAATCTATGTCCCTCGAGGGATATCAGGATGATTCCGGCCCCGGAGCCGTTCTCGTTAGATGAACCATCAACGAAGATCTTCCACGACGAATGTGGGGAGGCGACCTGAGGCAAGCCTTCTGATGGATTCTCCTGGAATCCCGTGCATTCCGCCACGAAGTCGGCCAAGGCCTGACTTTTTATGGCAGTTCGTGGAGTATAGAAAATCTCGAACTGACTGAGTTTGACCGCCCATTTTAACAGACGTCCCGATGCTTCAGGCTTTTGCAAAACCTGCCTTAAAGGCTGATCGGTCATGACGTGTACAGAGTGGGACTGGAATTATGGCCTGAGCTTTCGCGAGGCCGTGATTAGGCAGAACGCCAGTTTTTCCATCACTGGGTATCTTGATTCTGCTCTGAGGAGTCTCTTGCTGATGTAGTAGATTGGCTTTTGAACTTGGTCCTCTTCTCGTACTAGCACGGCGCTAGCTGCGTCCTCAGTGACGGCCATGTAGAGGAAAAGAGGTTCTCCTGCCTTGGGCTTAGATAGCACAAGCGGTTCAGCCAGATGCGCCTTCAGGTCGAGGAATGCGCTTTCGCATTCTACTGTCCACTCAAACTTCTTGTTTCCCCGGAGCAGGTTGTAGAAGGGCAAACACTTGTCGGTTGATTTGGAAATGAACCGGTTGAGCGCTGCCACCCTTCCTGTGAGGCCTTGGACATCCTTTCGCGACCTAGGGGAAGGAAGCTCGAGCAGTGACCTGATCTTGTCGGGGTTTGCCTCGATTCCTCGGGTATTGACTATGAAACCCAGGAATTTCCCCGATTCTACACCGAAGGTGCACTTCTGAGGATTGAGCCTCATGCCATACTCTCGCAGTATGTTAAAACACTCTTCTAGGTCAGAAACGTGGTTGTCAGCAGTCTTTGACTTGACCAGCATGTCATCGACGTACACTTCCATGTTTTTTCTGATCTGGTCTTTGAACATTCTGTTTACAAGCCTTTGGTAGGTAGCTCCGGCATTCTTCAGGCCAAATGGCATGACCTTATAGCAATAGACATTAGTCGGGGTCATGAAGCTGGTATGTTCCTGGTCTGCCGGATTCATCACGATCTGATTGTAGCCTGAGTACGCATCCATGAAGGACATGAGCTCGTGCCCCGCCGTGGCATCCACCAGCTGATCGATCCTTGGCAGTCGAAAGCAATCCTTGGGGCAGGTTTTATTCAGGTCAGAGAAGTCAATACAGGTCCGCCACTTCCCGTTGGGCTTTGGAACCAGCACGGGATTAGTGACCCAAATTGGAAATTTGGCTTCGCGGATAAAGCCACACTTTTTGAGCCGGGCCACTTCTTCTTCAAGGGCTTCGGCTCGGGTCATTCCTAAACGCCTCTGCTTTTGGGATTTGGCAGGAACACTCTTATCCAGGTGGAGTGTGTGCATGATGACACTCGGGCTGATCCCTATCATGTCCTCGTGCGACCATGCGAACACGTCCAGGTTTTTCTGCAGAAACGTAGTCAGCTCCGCTTTTCTTTGGTCACAGAGGTTCTTCCCAAGCTTAACCGTCCGTGATGGGTTTTGTTTATCAATGTTCACCTCCTCGAGCTCTTCAATAGCCTGGAGCTCGGATCTATCCTCGCCTACACGGGGGTCAATGTCCTCACTTAAGGCAAGCTTTTCCTCTTCGGAAACCTGAGGTTTTTCAATCTCAGCAGCCGCCTTGGGTCCCTGAGATTCCTCTCCGCCTTGAATGGCCATTGTCAGCTGCCCGGGTTTAGATTTTCCCTTCGTGGAAATGCTGTAGCATTCCCTGGCAGCGAGCTGGTCACCCTTGATAGTACAGACTCCTGTTGAAGTAGGGAACTTCATGGCGAGGTGTCGGATGGAAGTGATAGCCTCGAAAGCTATGAGCGTAGGTCGGCCCAAAATGGCATTGTAGGCAGCAGAGCAGTCAATGACCACGAACTCGAGTAGTTTGGACACTGTCCGAGATTCTTCCCCTAGGGTGATCACAAGCTCGATCGTCCCTATTGTTGCTGATCCTTCTCCCGAAAAGCCATATAGCATCATCGAGGTTGCCTTTAGCTCGGCGACGGTCAGACCCATCTTTTCTAAGATGGATCGGAATAGGAGGTTCACCGAACTCCCATTGTCCACCAACACTCTCCTTACTTTCCAGTTGGCGAGCTGGACTGCTACGACCAAGGGATCGTTATGAGGGAATTGGACATGGCCTGCGTCTTCCTCCGTGAAAGTTATCGGTTGTTTCTCTAACCGTTGTTGTTTTGACTGACGTTGCTCCGGGACGAACTCTGCTCCGCTGTGAGACTTTAATTCATTCACATATCTCTTCTGGGCGCCTCTACTCGTGCCAGCCATATGCGGTCCTCCAGAGATGGTGGATATCTCTCCCTCGACCGCGGGGTGAAGGACGTCCTGATCTATCCGGGGCCCGGGCTGGCTGGCTGGGACCTCTGGAACGGGTCGACTTGCTGGGACCCTGTTTCGCGAGTATTGCGCCAATGGGCCTGCTCGGATGAGAGTTTCGATTTCATCTTTGAGATGCCTGCAGTCGTCGGTATTGTGGCCGACGTCGTTATGGAAACGGCAGAATTTTGAAGTATCTCTCTTTCCCTTGTGGTGCTTTAATGGCTCCGGCCTTTTCCAAGGGACCCGAGCAGCGTTGGCTAGGAAAATATTTTCCCTGGACTGGGTGAGCTCGGTATATGTTGTGAACACGGGCTTGAATTTATCCACAGACTTATTCTTCTTTTGACCGTGATGGCTGTTTTCACCATTCCCCTTTCTTTTGCCACCACCGGGCTGGTTGTTCTGCGCGACGTCGGGAATCGCCACTACGGTCTCTGTCCCCGTTCCAGCCGGCTTCTCGGGAATCTGGCTGGTCCCCACGGCGGAAGCTTCAGCCTCTTCCAAATTTATCCACTCTTGGGCTCTGTTAAGGAATTCGCTAACCGAGCTGACTCCCCTCCTTTGAATATCTTTCCACAGGTCCCCACCGACCAGGATTCCGGTCCTCATGGCCATGAGCTTGGAGCTATCGTCAGCGTCTCTGGCTCGAGCAGCGACATTCGCGAATCTGCTCAAGTAGGCTTTCAGCATCTCACCGGGCTGCTATCTTACGTTAGCAAGGGAGTCGGCCTGGACTCGGGCGGCCTGGGAGGTGCGGAATGCCCTTTTGAAGTCAGCCGAAAAGGTCTTCCAGAAGCTGATTGACTGCCTTTTACTCTGCTTGAACCACTGCCTGGCAGGTCCAGTCAGTGTGGAAGGAAAGATCAAGCAACGCAGCTCTGGACCGATGTTATGGGCCATCATTAGGGTGTTGAACATCCCTAAATGGTCCGACGGGTCTCCATCCCTGTTGAACTTTGACAAGTGAGGCATACGGAAGCCAGACGGGTATGCCGTCGCCGCTATGTTGGGGGCGAAGAGCTCCATTTCGTCACCCGAATCATATTCGTCTTTTTCTTTCTCTGATAGGAGCTTTCTCATCAGTTCCTCCATCTGAGCTAGGCGCTCGAGGGTTTTGTCCTGAGATCCTGGGTTATTCCGGGGCTGTTCAACAGCTCCGGACCCGTTGTACATATTAGGTGGGTTGTTGCCCCCCCTATCTTGAGATGGGTTATTTGGGACATTCCCTCCGTTACGTACTTCGGATCGGACTCCCACTGAATGGGCCTGGCTACCACCTCCAGCTCGATCGTCTCTGTGAGAGTTGAGGCGATCTCGGAGGTCGCCTCCCTACGTATTCTGGTGACTTTGTGCCGAGCTTAGTCGCTGACGCAGGTCTCCTCCCGAGAGATCACTCCGGCGACTACCAGTCCAGTGGCTCCTGCTGGATAGGCTTGGAGTGCGTCTTTGGCGGTTACGATCTGATCCTTCCCCTGGCGCCCTGCTGCGCCAGGAAGGCCCAGCCGACGGCGGGTCTCTCCTACTACTCCCGTAGGCCGGGATGTCTCGGACGGCCTGAGGAGACGGGTATCTGATTGGAGAAGGAGGATGCCTGACTGGGGAGGCGATCCTAGTTATTTCCGGACGGATTAAATTCGGTGGGGGCCTTTCGGCCCTGCCAGCCTGCTGGTCCCGTGCTGGGTGAGCTGGACGACGCGTAGGACGGTCTTCGGGGACGGGCTGACGTCTCTGGCCCTCCCCGGATCTTCTTCAGGAATTTCCTCGATCTCTCCTGGGCGCCCTCGAGGAAGGTTGAGAGCTAGGGGTTGATGTCCTAACCGAACGGCTGTATTGCTGTTGTCCGGTTCTAGGCATTTCCCTGAAGTTTTCCTCTTGATGGTGTGATGAAGGGGTAGAGTTGGCTACAGGAAGTCTATCCGAACGGCTGTGCCTGGACCGATTACTCTGGCGAGACTTAGGAGCCTCACCTTGCCTCTCTCCAACGTTAACGTTGGTTGCGAGAGGGGGTAGTCCGTCTAGAATATCCTGGATTTGCTTACCAGCTGCTGCTAACTGGCTCCTCAGCTGAGCATTCTCCATCTCCACCGCAGTATAATAACACGGATTCGGATTAGGTGGCCGGGGCGCTGAACTACCAGTGTCGTCTTGGCCCGCCAGCTGCTTTCCTGGCCTCTGCTGGACTTCAGGAATTTTCTCATCAGGGATGGCAACATGGTGGGCCTCCTGCCCATCATGCTGTTCTGTTTCGTTGCCATGTCTGGATCGAGTGGTCACCATAGTTGGACGTTTGTGGTAGCACTAATCGAACTTGCTCTCAATGAAAGCACCAAACTGTTGACGCGTTTCTTCGCAAACAGGTAATTAAGAGAAGAAGAGAAAGGGATTAGTACTGAAAATAGAACCGTCACAGATATGAAATCTTAGAGAATGAACTAGGTGACTCCAGACACGTATTTTAAGTGGTTCAAAGGTTAAAATCCTTCTACTCCACTAGTCCATGTTATTCATATATTCTGGGTATTTGGTTTACAAAGTATATGGCTCTTCAGAGACTATCTTTTCCAACCCCCTATCAACTCCCAGGGTCCCCATATTTATAGGAGAAGGCACCTGGAAGTTGGTAGGGAGGTCATCCCGTGACCTTACCATTTGTCATATCAACTCTGTGACAATTATGATTAATTCCTAAACCTGACACATGAGTGTGGTCTAATCAGTATGCAAGGAGATAATGGGCCGCACGGCCCAACCCAGCCGTGGGTGTCTGAATGCGCACGTTCTTGCTGCGTGTCCGAGAAGTCAGGGGGATATCGGACACGTGATGTCAGATATATGCACGTTTATCTTGCGTGTATTGACTTTACAAAGGGTCAGAGATCCATGGCTAGCTCGTACAGCGAGCTGCCTCCTTGAACCGACCTTCATCCTTCAGGTCTTCTGATGCCTTCATCCGGTCTTGGGGGTCCTTGGCGAGCCTTTGAGGATCCCTCGAGCTAAGAAGGTATGATCTGGAAACAGGATCTCCGGCCTGGGGGAGTCCTCGGGCTAAACCATGATTAGTCTGAGACTCGACCTGCTAATAAGCCCGTGGGAAAACCAGGGCGTACACCTGCCCCCCAAGCCCCCGCTCGTGGTATATGACGTCATATATAGGAGACCATAGTAGGGGCTTTTAGGCTTCCCCACAACCCTTCACATTCCATTCTTTGTGCAGGCGTCTGATACGTGGAACGTCGTGGGTGGTGACGGTACGCTTTACGAGAACCGCATTTAATGGCCTAGCCTATTGTCCAGCCGTCGTTTCATATTTCGAGTGGAAGTCCTCGGATCCCTCACTAGGGCCATCCAAGAGCCTTTTTCACGTGATCCTTCCCTCATATAAAAAGGGAGTGGCCACCCTATGCACGGGCCACCCCTTCATTCCAAAATTTCCCAAATCTCTCTCCTTCCTTCCTTCTCTGACTTTCAGAAGAACGAAACCCTCGACTCTACTGCCACCATTTTCCTTGTTCAAGAAGCTTAGGCGCACGAGTCTCTCCAAAGCTTTGGAAGCTACTGCACCGACGAGACTTCTACCAATGCAACACTCTCGTTTACCATCCAGCCATATACTGTAGTTTTCTGACCCTGTTCATTTTGGTGTATTATTACTTGTTGACGCGGTTCTTCGCCAACAGGTAATTAAGAGAAGAAGAGAAAGGGATTAGTACTGAAAATAGAACCGTCACAGATATGAAATCTTAGAGAATGAACTAGGTGACTCCAGACACGTTTTTTAAGTGGTTCAAAGGTTAAAATCCTTCTACTCCACTAGTCCATGTTATTCATATATTCTGGGTATTTGGTTTACAAAGTATATGGCTCTTCAGAGACTATCTTTTCCAACCCCCTATCAACTCCTAGGGTCCCATATTTATAGGAGAAGGCACCTGGAAGTTGGTAGGGAGGTCATCCCGTGACCTTACCATTTGTCATATCAACTCTGTGACAATTATGATTAATTCCTAAACCTGACACATGAGTGTGGTCTAATCAGTATGCAAGGAGATAATGGGCCGCACGGCCCAACCCAGCCGTGGGTGTCTGAATGTGCACATTCTTGCTGCGTGTCCGAGAAGTCAGGGGGATATCGGACACGTGATGTCAGATATATGCACGTTTATCTTGCGTGTATTGACTTTACAAAGGGTCAGAGATCCATGGCCAGCTCGTACAACGAGCTGCCTCCTTGAACCGACCTTCAGCCTTCAGGTCTTCTGATGCCTTCATCTGGTCTTGGGGGCCCTTGGCGAGCCTTTGAGGATCCCTCAAGCTAAGAAGGTACGATCTGGAAACAGGATCTCCGGCCTGGGGGAGTCCTCGGACTAAACCATGATTAGTCCGAGACTCGACCTGCTAATAAGCCCGTGGGAAAACGAGGGCGTACATTACTCTTTTGTTTAATGAAACAAATCTGGTTTTATTACTCTCTACGGTGCACTTTATGATTTTATTTTAATTTGAATGAAATAATTCTGGTTTTATGGTTTTGGTGTATGTTTATTACGCTTTGGTGATTCGCATTTCTGATTTATATACTATGTTATCTTTCTTTTTATGTTGCAGCAATTTCAACTTGAAAAATGAGTACATTACGAAGATCTCCAAAAAAACACCTTCGTTCAAGTGCTTTATGCAATCTTGTGGCCAAAAAGCGAAAAGCATCATTGAAGACTCAAGCTGATTATGACGATATGTGGCTTGGAAGCCCTGTTTTAAAGAAAAAGAGTGCTCTTCATAGGTTTTCTGCACCTGTTAGAGTTGTAATTAACTCACCACCTGCTCTTAGTACTAGAGCAGCAACTCGTCGTATGGTCTATAATACAGAGCTAGATCCAAATGATGATGTGGAAGACATGGAGATGTCACTTGGAAGTTCAAAAACTAGACGATCTCTTAATTATGAAGTAGATAAGGTAGTTGATAGTGTTTGTAAAAAGGGAGTAAGGGAGGAACATGAAGAGATAGCTGATGAGGAAAGGGTTGGTGTAGAATTTGAAGGGGCTGTTGCACAATGTGAAGAAGTGGCTGAGATAGAACTTGAACAAACTCTTAGAAAATCTATTAGATTACAAAATACAACTGAAGAGGCAAATCAAACTGAGATTGAAGAAATACCTCAAGATGTAGACGCGAATGTAATGAACTTAGCCAAGAAGACAAGGGGAAAAACTCTATTGGCAAATCTTACCAAGAGGAACAATGACTTAAGGATAATAAATTGGAATGAAAAAGGGCAACCAATTGGTACTAACTCAGTGCAATTTTCTTCTTTTGTGGGCGCTCTTGTGCGAGAGGTTGTTCCTTACACTATTTCAGATTGGAGGAAAGTTTCACCAATTATGAGAGATGTTCTTTGGGCATCTATTCAGGTAGAATTACAAGTTTTATGAGTGTATTTTTTATATATATATTCAGCTCTACACTTAAACATATAATATGTTATTCTATATTCTATTGTAGGCACAATATGACTTACATGATGATTGGCAAAAAAAGATGTGCTTTGAAATGATGGGAGAACTATGGAGAGCTGGGAAATCTAGACTTGTAAAGGATATTATCAATGCAAAAAATGAGAGTGAACGACTAGCCTTAAAGCTGGATTGCATAAAAAGTGATGTAGAATGGAGAGCATTTGTTGCCAAAAAAATTAGTAAAGAACATTTTGTAAGAAATATGATGTAAGAAGTGATGTTGCTGCCTCTTTTATCTCTGTTGGTGTTAAATTAAATATAGTTATGCCTCTTTTACTTATTTATTAAATAGGATATAAGGACCAAATACCAAGAGAGAAGAAAGAAAGTTGTTCCACACACCTTAATTCGAAGAGGATATGCTCGAACAATCGATGATATGGTAATAATTAAGTTTTATACTGTTTGTATTTTTGCTTCCATTATTGTAGTCTCTATTTTATAATCTCTATTGATGTATTGTGTAGAAGAAAGAAAATGAGGATGTTAAAATATCTAGAATCGATGCTTTTCGGAGAGCCCATACCAAGAAGAATGGTGAACCTGTAAACCCAACGACATCTGATATTTTTGTGAGTATTAGTCATTTAATTTTTGTGAATTTTTACTTATTTTCCATAATGCATACATTAGTTATACTAATTTATATGCAGGGTTCATTGAATGAGATTCTCCTTGAAGACCCAAAATCTAGAACTACAGACAACGCTGATGAGGATGCCTTGACAAAATTGCTTGGTAACCCAAAATCTGGTCGTTTAATCGGACAAGGAAGAGACGTACCAAGGTCAAAGCTAACTATTGTTAACATGTGTAATAGCAAGATCTCCAAGTTAGAAGAAGAGCAACATAATATGAAGCTCAAAATGACTGAAATGATGAATCTACTTAAAGAACACTTGATTGTATTTCTATCTTGCACTTATAAACCTTAGTTTTCTTTTCTTCCAATGAAACTTATCTTGGTTTTATATTTAGGTTAAAGTGACACCAAGCGAAGGACAGTCTCGCAATGTACCGCAGTCAAACAATATTCAGTCCCCTAAGGTAAATTATAAAAGTTGTTATTGTTTTAAATTTTTTATTTTAGAAGAACAATTACAGAAACTAATATATTGTCTTTAAAATAAATTTGGTAGAGTATTGCACTAGAAAAAAGACATAACTTTACAGGAAGGAAGAATGCTTGCTACTTGCTTGACTGGGCAGATGTAATTGTTGCTGAAGGTCGTTGGGATTCTAGTGATCCAAAGATAATTGTACATGGAAAGCCTCTTGGACCAGAATTTATGCGGGTATGGGTTGATGTTTCTATTGTACCAGAATCTTACTTATTTCGTCCTAATCATGCGATGCTTACAATACAAGAAGCAGTTGGTTCCACAGTTGGTTCTAAAAAAGTTATTCCAAGAGGTACATTTTCATACTCAAAAAATAACTAATGTCTTATAATTTAGTGTTTGGTTTGGTGTAGTTGTGAATCCATCATTTTGTATGTGGTGTCCTTTCTTGGATATAATTTCCATAGCATTTTTCTTGAAGTAATTTGTGATGCTAGATAATAACAATAAAATATTTCTTTGTTTATTATGCAGATGTGACAAGCGAAGTAGAAAATGATACTTAAGACTCCTTGAAAGTAGTAACTTTGTTTATTTCTTTGTGTTGAAAGTAGTAACTTTTAGACTCCTTGAATACTTAAAGAATAGTTTGTTGTTGATGACAGTGTTGAATGTTTTAAACTAAATTGTGGATTGTTAATTCAATGTTGAATGTTCTTACTTTTTGTTATTTGAAAATCAAGTTCATTTGATGATGCTAGTATATATTAGAAAGATAATTTTAATTATATAAAAAAATTAAAATATAATAGAATAAATTAGTGTTATATAAATAAAATATATAATGAGAATTTAAACATATCTAAATATAACAATAATACGAAAATTGAGTTATAATATCTATTACAATAACACTTTTTATGCAAAGAATTATGTTATGCAAACTTCATTATATAACACAAATAATGTGTTATACTAAAGTGTAGTATAACACAAAAACTGTGTTATACTAAAGTATAGTATAACACAAAAAATGTGTTATACTAAAGTGTAGTATAACACAAAAAAAGTGTTATACTAAAGTGTAGTATAACACAAATTTATAAGTATTGAAATGTGTTATACAATCGACTATAAATAACATAATTAAACACTTATCTATATATTAAAATAACACAGAAAGTGTGTTATCGTTGACAGTACAATAACACATCTGTATAACACTGATAAAGTGTTATGTAAAATACCCTGACCTACGATAACATAGTCGGTCTTAACACATTAGAAAGTGTTATCGTATGTTTTGATAACACATTTTCGGTGTTATTAAAAGCATTTTTTCTTGTAGTGATGGTGAATAAATATCTCAAGAAGTACGGTCTTCCTGGGATAACCCTAATCAAACCTTCACCCGATCAGAGGGCAAATGTGCCTGGGGGCGCCTTCAGTGCCTGGTTGAGGTACCATATCAAGGCAGGGGTTATCTTGCATATGCATGAATTTTTTCAAGGGGTGGCCAATTATTTTGAGGTCACCCCCATTCAAATTACTCCCAACGGATATAGAGTACTATCCGCACTCTATATCCTTTATAATCATAAGAAGTGGCCTATACCTACACCACATGAGATCAACTATCTGTTCGATTTCAAGTCCAACCCCAACCACAACAACACGGGGTTCTTCCACTTCTACCACCAAGAGTCCGCTCGGACCTTCCTCAACGACATCACCTACAAATCCAATGTAGGGAAGTAATTTCAGGAGTACTTTCTTACGACGGACCTAGTCGCTGATAACCTGGCCTTCACCCGAGAAGGTAAATCTTTTAATTGCTGGTCGTTTAATTTCTTTTTGCTTTTCTATACCTTCTTTAGAACTTTGGTGTTGTTTAGGTCCATGGTATCGACCAGACCCTACTCCAGAGATGGAGATAATTGCAGCAGCCTTGGCCAGCATGACGAACATCGAGAAGAGCATCAAAGATCTGGTTACTGAAACCAACTTAATGCTGGTTGGCCTTCTGGCACCTCACCAGGAAGTGAAAGAGTCAACAACAGGGAGTGTTACTGGGGGAGAGATCCCCGAGTAGAATCAAGATGTGTCACAACCCCCGAGAAGGCAGGCAATAAGAGTGACCATCAGGGAACCCTCTAGCATGACACGAGCTACTGTTGCTCCGACCCAACACGAGAAGGGCAAGCAAAAACTTCCAGAATACCCCGAGCCCATACTCGAGTCTTCTGATGAGAACGGTACTGACTTCTCACATTTAGACAATTTTCCCATTCCCTATCATTTATTCGATGGGGACGACAACTTTAAATATGCGATCAATAGTTTAAATTCAGACTTCTTCGAGGCAGAGAGAGAGCATAGCAGTAGTACCATAAATAATGTATCCACCAGTAATAATAGCTCGGGTATACTACTTAGAATTTTTCTTGCTCTTATTCCCTTGCTTTTTCAAGTAACTTAACCTATATTGTCTGATCGTTTATTTCCATCTTGCAGTCATGCCTTCCGGTTAAGTGTTCGACTTGTACAACAACCCCAATGCCACGACTCCTGCGAGCAGGAAGAAAGCGAGCAGGCGACACCCCAGGGAAAGCAGTAGCAACCCTTCTAAGAAAAGGGCTCGGACTGAGAATCCTCCTACACCATCACCTTCCAGAGATATGACTCCTCTTTCAGCTCCCGTTGACCCGACTCCTCCAACTTCTATTCACCCAAATTCCACAGCTCCCGTCGACCCGACCTCTCCAGCTCCTCGCAACCCAAGTCCTCCTGCTTAGTCAGGAAAGACTCAGGCCGAAGCTATCCTGAACACTGCTTACAACTCGGCCACCGATAGGCTGAAGAAACTGTCGAGACACTGGCGTACCAAGAAGCCTTCAGCAACGTCTCTACCATCAAAGTCGACCAACTCATCATCTGTGCACTGAATGAAGTACTCAGTGTAAGTCTTCATTTTTGTTGTGGTTTCATTATCTATCTTGCCCTTTTATTCACACTAACAACTTTATTTTTCCTCTGATCGCAAGGGGTTTTTACCATGAGTACCAGTTGGCGTCACTCGGAGGAGATGGTTGCCAAGCATGCTGAAGAGATTAAGATGGTCGAGGAAAGACTCATCGAACAGCTCAAGGTGGCCGAGGCCAAACCTGCTGAGCAACTGAGAGCGACTGAGGACAAAATTGCTAAGCTAGGTGAGGATCTGAAGCAACACCAGGAGACTTTGGTCAAAGTTACTGAGGCTAAAGAAAAGTACAAGGAGGCTTCGGTGTTGAACTTCAAAGAGGCCTCCAAGCTCGAGGATGACTTGGTTATCAGTAGAAAGGAGACTGCTGAGAAAGAAGAGCGCATCAAACTGCTTGAAGAAACCAATGCTCGCAACCTGGAGAGGTTCAAGGGAGCGGCGTTCAACTGCTTTTATATGTTCTCGAAAAGCAACCTCGATGTGAACTTTGATTATTTTCCAGAACATATGAAGCAGGTTGAGCTGGCTAAGTGCATTGCTCACCTGGAGGAAGAGGAGAAAGCTCAGGGATCTCCTGAGATCTCTTTGGCGACAGGTATTGAAGGCATCAAAGAGGATGCTGAGACAACAGTCGACCAGCAACCCCAGCAAGATCCTCCAGCTGCTCCTGCCACTCAATAGCTTTATTTATTTATTTTGATTAGTAATTACATCTGAGCAGCAACTGCTCGCGGTGTAAAAGTTTTTACTTTGACATTATAATACTTTCAATTTATTATAACATCTATTCGCATGACCGAACTTAGCAAAGCACTTTGTTTTGATTTGACAAAATTTAAACAAAATTTTGAAAAATACTCTAAGTACCATAGTATGTTTTCCCTTATTTTGCTCATGTGTTTACATATGCCTGTTGATATGCTTTTATTGCTTAGTACCTTATATGCCCCTAAGTGATTGAGGAGCTTAAGGTCCTCGGTCACTTGCCATGACCAATACCTTTTTGAGCATTACTGCTCGTAATAAATACTTATAAAAATGATAATATAGCAAAACAACACACGTAATGAGCAAATACTTGTAATAAATACAATAATTGGTTGGGCACAGTTCCTTTTATTTCTCGTAATAAATGGAAAATCGTGTCTGTACGAGTGATCAAAAATTGATCTTACACTTATAAGTGACTAGTCAAATGACTGACTAACCCTTGTTCATAAACTTGTAAAAAGTGAAATTAATACAAGCCAATTCTTTAAAAAGAACTGTTTTATTGATGATAGTTGTGCAGGTGTTCTCCATTCCAATAGGGAGGATTGAGATCTCCATTCAAGTGAGCAAGTTTATAAGTGCCTAGTTGGAGGACTTCTTCAATTTGATACGGACCCTCCCAGTGAGGTCCAAGCACTCCAGCAACTTGATCGCAGGTGTTAAGAAAAACTCTTCTAAGTACCAAATATCCCACGTTAAATTTTCTTTCACGTACTTTAGAGTTGAAATACCGAGTGACCTTTTTCTGGTAAACTGCTACTCGGAGTTGAGCTTGCTCGCGCCTTTCATCGAACAAATCCAAAGATTCCATCAATAACTGACTATTTACACTCTAATCATATGTCATCCTTCTATGTGATGGTGGGTCTAATTCAACAGGCAACATGACTTCATATCCATTGGCCAATGAAAATGGAGTATGGCCCGTTGCTATTCGATGGAACATTCTATACGACCAAAGGACTTCTGTTAACTATTCTTGCCATGCCCCCTTCGCTTCTTCAAGCCTTTTCTTCAAGGTATCCTTCAAAATTTTGTTGACAGCTTCAACCTGTCCATTTTCTTGTGGATGAGCTACTGAAGAAAAACTCTTGATAATCCCGTGCCTCTCACAAAAATCTGTGAACAGATCACTGTCAAATTGTGTGCCATTATCTGAGAAAATCTTTCTTGGCAACCCATATCGACACACGATGTTCTTGACCACAAAATCTAGCACCTTCTTGATCGTTATTGTTGCAAGTGGTTTAGCTTCGACCCACTTTGTAAAGTAGTCAACAGCAACTACTCCATACTTGACATTGCCTTTTCCTGTGGGTAAAGACCCAATCAAATCTATCCCCCACCCTCTGAATGTCCACAGGCTTTGCATCTATTTGAGCTCATTAGGGGTTGCTCATGGTATTTTGGAGAACCTTTGGCACTTGTCACATTTCCGAACAAAATCCACAGAGTCCTCATTCATGGTTGGCCAGAAGTATCTTTGCCTTAGGATCTTTTTTTATAAACTCTGCCCCTCAGCATGATCCCCGCAGAAACCCTTATGGAATTCTCGCATTAGTTCTTTGGCCTTTTCCTTTGAAACAAACCTTAAAAGTGGCATCGAGTACCCTTTCCTGTATAAAACTCTATCGACCAGAATGAATCGAGCCGACTGCCTCTGGAGGGTTCTTGCTTTGTCTTTGTCCGTCGGCAACACTCCTTGCTCTAGGTATTCAATGAAGGGTGTCATCCATGTTTCTGTTGCTTGAATTACTAGGGAAGACTCTTTTTCTTGAATGTTTGGTGTGGAAAAATGCTCAACTGGTACTATATTTAAGGTGTTAGCATCTTTCGCGCTTGCTAACTTGGCCAAAGCATCAACATTGGAGTTTCGGTCGCGAGGTAACTGCTAGAGAGTATACTTTTTGAACTGTGCAAATAAGTACTTTGCTTTGTTCAAATAAGCAACCATCTTAAGAACCCAGGCTTGATATTCTCCAATAATTTGATTAACCACTAGCTGGGAGTCACTGTAGATCTCAAGCGACTTTATATCTGTACGCCCTGATTTTCCCACGGGCTGATTAACGAGCTGAGATACGGCCTAACCATGACTACCACGTGGACATCCCCAAGACCGGAGCTGCCTTCATAAGATCCTACCTCCTTAGCTCGAGGTAACCCAAGGGTTTTCCAAGATTGCTTAAGGACTGAGCTTGGACTCTGAAGACAACAGGTTGAGGGAATCATCCAGCTCGTGGTACGGGCTGAGTTTGAGGTTGTGACCTTTTATAAAGTCAACCATGCAAGGTAAACGTGCATATATCAGACATCACGTGTCTGATATATCCCTGACTTCTCGGACACGCAGTAGGAACGTGCGTATTCAGACACCCACGATTGGGTTGGGCCGTGCAGCCCATTATCCCCTTACCTATTGATTTGACCACACTAATGTGTCAGGTTTAGGAATTAATCATGAATGTCACAGAGTTGACATGATAGGTAAGAAGGTCACGGGATTACCTTCTTACCAACTCCTAGGTGCCTTCTCCTATAATTATGGAGACCTTGGGAGTTAATAGGGGTTGGATTCTATATTGTGAGAAATACCCAGTAATCAAATACCCAGTATATAGCAATAATACTGACTAGTGGAGTAGAAGGATTTTAACCTTTGAACCACTTAAAAAACGTATTTTGAGTCATCATTTCATTTCTAAGATCATTTATCTACTTCGGTTCAACCTAAGCACTAATCCCTTTCTCTTCCTTTCTTAATTACCTATTGGTGAAGAACCGCGTCAACAATATCCATGTCCTTGGCTAACCTTAGTCCTGCGAGCAGAGCTTCATATTCGGCTTCGTTATAGGATCTTGTGAACTCAAATCTGATTGCACAATGGAATCGATGTCCTTCGAGTGTGACTAAGATTAAACCTGCTCCGGCATTGTGCTCGTTGGAAGAGCCATCTACGAACAACTTCCAGGAAGGAGCTTGACTATGTAGTTCAGGCTCTTCTATCGGCTTGGTATCCTAGATTCTAATGAATTCTGCGACAAAGTCTGCTAGAGCCTATCCCTTCACAGCTGCTCGTGGCGAATAGAAAATATTAAACTGCCCAAGTTCGACTGCCCATTTCAATAATCAACTGGCGACTTCTGGTTTTTGTAGGACTTGCCGTAGTGGCCGGTCAGTGAGTACCATGATCGGATGAGCTTGGAAGTATGGTCGCAACTTTCTGGAGGCCAAAATCAAACAATAAGCTAATTTCTCAATGGGCGGATATCACAACTCTGTCCCTATTAGTCTCTTGCTTATATAATACACAACTTTTTGAACATGTTCCTCCTCTCTGATCAGGACAGCGCTAGCAGCATACCTGGTGACTGCCAAGTAGATAAACAAAGTTTCTTTTTTTATCAGCTTGGATAAGAACGGTGGTTGCAACATATGGGACTTTAACGCCTAAAAAGCTTGTTCGCATTCTTCCGTCCACTCGAACCTCTTATTGCCCCTGAGTAGATTAAAAAATGGAGCACGCTTGTCCGTTGACTTAGAAATGAATCTACTCAAAGCGGCAATCCTTTCGGTTAGACTTTGAACATCTTTAATTTTGGTAAACGACTTCATCTCGATCAGGACCTTGATTTTTTCAAGATTAGCTTCGATACCTCGCGAGTTTACTATGAATCCCAAAAAATTTCCCGATCCAACACCGAATGAACACTTGAGGGGAATTAGCTTCATCTAATATTTGTTCAAGACGCTGAAGCATTCTTGCAAGTCCCCGATGTGCTCTCCTGGGCACAAGAAGTCTCATGTGATGCTAAAGAATACTATTTGATTATGATTATAGGCTCGTTGTGAAGTTTGTTTGATTTTTGCTTTGCTCGGACCCGAGGTAAGGAAGTTAGATAGAATTCTATTTATTTATGCAATGAAATGGTAGGATGGGTTTGTTTGAGGATAAATGCTATGTATGATGATGTACCTTATGATATGAAGTATGAAATGCTATTTTGAGATGATATGATGAATTTGATGAATCATGTAATTCATTTGCATTGATATGACTGGATTGCATGTATTTTGTATGTTGTATGAAAAGCAAATGGTTGTTAGCGTGTTGAATGCGACACAACAAAGGGCTTACTAAGGCTATAAAGACATAACCCGAGTTACTAAGGTACGACATAACTCATAGGGTGGACACACCGAGGTTATTCGAGGACTAGAGCCTCCTGTTTACCTCACAGAGGAGGGCTTTCCATTTTTATGCTTTTATTGGTTACCTCAAGATGTGACATGGACAAGAGAGGGGGCCATGTTCACAAGGATGTGATGATGATGATGTTTGAATATGCTGATGATGTATGACGATAATGTTTATGTATGATGTATGATGATGATGTTTAAGTATGATGTATGGCGATTTATAGATATGATGTTGTATGGGACTTACAATATGGTTATGCTTTTGTTGTGTTTTTCTTTGCATGTTGTTTGTACTTCCTTACTGGGCTTTTAGTTCACCCCCTTATTTTCCCTTTCAGGTAGTAAATAAGGTTTCTCTTTGGCACGCGCTGTGATGTGAGGAGTTCTGACGTTAGAGTGTGTATGACGTGAGGGTATCCTATGGGCGAATAAAGGATCATCTTAAACGCCAATTTTTAAAGAATGATGTTATGTTTTATTTTGATTTCAAAACTTATTAGTGGGACTTGAACTATATTTATTTTTAAACGTTGCATGAGAACTTTTATTTTTATTTTAAACTATTAGGCCTAATTTGCATGTGTTTAGCAAGGACCCACTGGATTTTCATATGTTAAGTGGTTTTCATTGAATAAGTTTATGAGGTTGATAACCTATTAGAAAATAGTATTCTAGGGCATTTTACACAGGACCTCATCAATCTGTCTGTCTACCCTATCGAGATGGTTCTTTAATTGGGCATTCTCCATCTCGATGGCTATTAAATATCCTAGATTAGGATTTTGTGGGAGTGACGTTAAACTCCTAGCGTCGTCTTGGCCCACCGGTTGCTTCCTAGGACGTTGCTGAACATCTGCCCCCCTTTTAGTGGGAATAGCGGTATGATATGCCTCCTTCCCACCAGGCTGTTCCATTTCATTTTCATGCATCGATCGAGTAACCACCATGATGAATGTCAAATGAAACATGTAAAGCACTAATTTCCTCTCAACGAAAGCACCAAAATATTAACGCAGTTTGTCACCAACAGTAGATTTAGAAATCTAATAGGGATATCAGTGCTTATTTGTAAACCGTAGTGAACTTGTAAGAACCCTTTTGTACAGACACAATTTTACGTGGTTCAGTGGTTAGCATCCACCTAGTCCACGAGACAAAAAGGTTGTCCCCTTCGTTGTCCATTATCCCTGATATTTATAGTGGAATTTCCTGGATAGGTTTGGGTACCGTGTGCATAAATATTGTATACATTTAATACAGATTATTCCCATTTACATTGGGATACGATTGTATAATAGAATATATTCCTACTATATCGGATAATAAATGACAAATTGGTAATACAACCTGGGCATTAATGAGCATAAAAAGAGCCTCCGAGTCTCTTGGGATCCTTCAGTAAGCGTTATGACCAGGTTTCCACGAGCTGATGAGAAAAGATTACCCGAACCTTAGTTCGAATTAACTTCAGAGCGCCCAAAGGAGGATTTGGCAACTATAGGTCTCAAACTGGATCTTTATCCTAATAGGCAGCCTGATAATAACCTGATTGTCGTATTGCCAAGTCCCAACTCGAGTTGCTCACATCATTATTAACCAGAGGTTCTACTTGGCTGCTTTTCCATATTTTCATCTATCAGTTGTACCACTAGCTGAGTGATTAAACTCGTGCTAATTTTTAGGGTACAACAATATATTTTAGGCATAAAATCTTGAACTAAAACATTTTTTTTTTTGAGAATTTTCTTTCTAAATTCAAATTTAAATTCAAATTTTGTTGGTGATTGACTTCTATAAATATTGATGTCCACAATTTAAAATAAAGGAAAATTTACACAAATACCTTAAAATTGTAACCTAATTTAAAAAATACCTTAAAACAACTTATTCACACATATACCATGTCACGTTAGCATGATATATTGGAATTTGAAAAAAAAAATTGGAAATCCCGCTCCTCAATTTTTGTTTTTGTTTTTTGGGTTGTAAAAAGTTACTTCTAGGTTACTTACAATAAAAATAAGATACCAATTGGTTGATTGATTTTTTTTATATATAAAAAGCTTTATAATTATATCATATTATTTTAGATGCCTATTGGTTACCTCCAAAACTTATTTGTAGACTTCCTAATATACCAATTAGTTATTTTTAGGTTATATTATGCTATCTTATATTTCAGATACATTTTGATAACTTTCATGCTTATTGTAGAAATTAATGAGTTGTCATATAGTATTACAAGTTATCATATAGATTTATAATAAAAATTAATTTAGTATACTGCACAGTAACTTTTAAAAGACTTTTTTAATTAGTCATGTAATTTAACATGAATAGATTATTAGAAAAGGATAATATTTAGTATACCACATAGTTACTTTTAAAAGGTACATTTTTGTTGCTTTTAAAATAATTTAAGATACCAATTGTTTACATTTTGATATATGACTAAATTTTTGGGATGAGACAAATTTATAGCAACTAATTGAGTTAGTGAGTTGCCAAAAAAAATCTTCTTATGTTCTAGTATTCTAAAGAATCTATTTTAAAAAAATTACTTGAAATGTTTCCAAAAAAACTTTAAAGTTATTTAGTATACCATGTGATATATTTTAAATGTAAAATTAGAATACTCGTTTTTGGTAACTTTTCAAACACAACAGAAAAGGACCTACCCCCCAACCATCTTCTCTAGTGATGGAAAGAAACCTATGTTTGCCATATATCGAAATGATCCCATCCAAGAGTAGGTCGAGATGGTACCTCCCTAGAGTAAAAATGATTGGCAGTGTCACCGAAAATAGCTTCTAAAGTCACAGATATATCCACAAACTTGTCGAAAAATGTTGGTGATATGGCGGAGTGGGTGGTTAAGTTTTGTTCCTCCCGAAAAGCTCGATCTAATGATGCCACCCCCAAGGTCCATGGTGACCAGAGTTGGCAAGAAAATCACGCTTCCAAATTATTTTTTTGTTCTACACTGTAAAATGTTATCTTTTGGTTGCTTACGATACCGATACGATACCGATTGGTTACCTTTTATATATATAAAAATCTTTATTTTTAGATAATATTATGTAAGAGACCTTTTGGTTACCTCCAAAACTTATTTGTAGACATCTTAATATACCAATTAGTCATTTTTAGGTTATAGCATGGTATCTTATTATTTAAGATACATTTTAGTAATTTTCATGCATATTTCATAAACTAATCAGTTGCCATATAGTATAACATGATACTATATTTAGAAAATAGTTCTATTTAGTATACTATATAGTAACTTTTCTTAGAAAATTTATAACATACTGTTTACCGAGTTTTTCGGAACTAGAATTATAAAAGATTAAAGATCTTAAAAGAAAGGATTTAAGAGAAGTAAACATGGCTTTTATGTGGTTGGGGCGTTAATGAGCCTTAGTCCACGAGACAGTTGTATTAGAGCATGGAGAGCTTTTGAAAATGGAGTTTTCTGCAAGTTTTAGCAGAGTAACTGTTTACAATCAAAAGCTAGGATCCCATCCTCAGTGCACCACTATTCATATTTATAGGTGCATAAGTGCACTGGGCTTGGGTTAGGCTGGTCCGGCCCAATAAGGGTGTAAATACCATTGGCTTCTCTGATGAGAGCCCAATACAAAGGATTGAAATATGAAACATACATTAATCGAAGCCCATTAGGCCAGCCCAAACAAGATCTTATTCTAAGACATTTGACAAACTGGTGTTTTATTCTAGGTGTTATGGTCTACGAGGAAGATTTGGGGGACAAGATCGGTCAAAGTAATGGCGGCGCAGTTCTGAACCAACGGCGTACAATCCCGAGGTAGCCTCCTATGCAGGTTAAGCGTGGGGAAAACCTCCACGCTTCTTGGGATGATGTCAGTATCGGGGACACTTTATCACGCAAAACTTGGCCAACCAATACAGATCCGTTTACCAAAGTCCCCCTCCGTTCACCAGGATCCGGGTTCGTTTACTAAGACCCGAGTTTATCCTCGGAGGTCCTGGCCCAATCTCGGATTTGGGAGCCCGCGACCTCCTTTCCCATACCTAAGGGGACATCCCGGTACGCGGTTCCGAGTTTATACAACCTGCCCCGATGATGGTCCCGGCTCACTCTCCCGGATGTCTTCCGGGCCTTGCCGAGACTTAGGCAGCCAATATCAGTTCTCCCTTCACCTAATGGGCTCGGTCTGGGCCTTAACTCCCAGGAAAGCGGCCCATGGACTTAGAGTATGGACCCATACATTTAGGAAGAAACGGGGATAACAATTACCCCCAAGCCTTCATCTGGGCTTGCGCAGGGAGGCTTGTACCCCTCCTGGACCATCTTAGCACTTCCCGGTTCGTTTCCAAGGTGGTGGGTCATCGGAAGGGGGAAACTGATTGTTGAACGATCACGGAGTGAAAGCCTATTTCGATGTCCTGGACTGAATCCAAAAAGACCGGTCTGTTTACTAGGATCCAAGTTCGTTTACCAGAGCCCCGGTTCATTTACTTCAGGGCCGTCTGGAGGCCTCCTGCTCGCTCTGCTTCATCATGAAGGGGATATGTGTCCCTTTGCGACAGGTGCATTGAGGGCACTCGAATTCGAAAGGTCAGCAAACATTCTATTGGTTAGTGTGTTGGCAGTTAAATGTCAGCTCGATTTACGAAGCGTCCCATCCGCACGAATGTCCCCATTAATATCTCTGCAACAAAGAGGACCGTTGGATCAGATGACCTTTAAGGTGCTCTTCTTCTGGGCCGTTGGATCGGGGCGGCGTGGATCACGCCTCTGGGGAACCGTGATCTAGTACTCGAGTAGGTCCATTAATGTCCTTGCACGAACCAGGATCGTCCGATGGGGGGATCGCGCTAAACCGTTAGATCAAAACAGCCTCCTGGTTCTTATAAATACCCTTAGATTTTCATTTGATATCTTTACACTCTCAGAACAAAAAAAAATGCTTAAAGGACCTTTTATGTTCAAACTCGCCAACGACATTCTTCATCATCTACTTCGCCTTCGCCGTCGCCTATTCCCGACGCACCTAATTTCTGTATCTTCGTCTGAGCAGACGACATCAGCCTGTCCAATAGACGAGCTTTTGCGCCGCCTTCATTTGTTCAAGGCCGTGATTTTACCGTCACTGTCGCCGGAAGCACACCATTTTTCATGACCAGCCTTTTCCAGTAAGTTTTCCTGACTTTTGCTTTTATTTTCTTGCGTTTGGTATACCGTCATAATTGTCTGTTTAGGTTGTTAGATCTCGCATATGTTTAGATTGGATCTGGGTGCATTAGAATAGGGTAGGAAAAAAAAAACTAGTCTGGGTTGTCCCGGATCTCCTCAGGTCCGGGTGGTTCCCAGACAAATGGCAATAGGCAGGCTTAGGAGAACTTCAGCTAGATCCTTTCTTTTTCATTCCCGATCAGGGTTCTACGGCTTCTTAGTGATCCCGGACCTGATCTAGAGGGGACTCCTCCAAGCAGTTCGTAGGAGAGCCCCCGTACCTTAAACAACCTTCTTGGGTTTTGTTGCTGACTACTAGGTTGTTTGTTTTGTTCTGTTTTGCTCCCAGTTCATCAGCCATGACTTCAGGCGTTACCCTCCATTCGAAAGAACAGGTTAATGCAGCCCTTGTCACTCTATCAGGATCCAAGGCTCCCAGTGGCAACAGATGGGAGATGGACGGGGTGCAGAACCTGCTCCGAAATTATCGGATGTTGTACGCCCTGGAGAAGCATTTGGGTGTGGATTCGACTCCCGAACTGTTCTATAACCGCTTGGACAGAAAAAAGGAGAAGGCTTATACCAGCGTGGGTGAGTTTGGGGCCTGGAGCATAGGCCACATCAGTGCGGGAGCCACTCTCCCACTTCATGACTACTTCACACAATTCCTCAAGTTTATGGGGATTGCACCGCTTCAGCTCCTGCGTCAAGCATACCGACTGCTTGCTGGATGGCGCATCTTTTGCATAGCGAAGAAAATCCCGGATCCGACCCCAGGAGAGGTGTTGTATATCTACAAGTTGGAGCCGCAGGTCAACGTCAAGGACAAGACTCTAGATGTCTTCTACAGACTAAAACCGCTTGGAAACTACGCTGCTCCTACCAGCACATGGAAGCACCCCCCAGACTCCAGACATTACTGGTTCATGACGTCTAGGTTTCTTATAGAAAAGAACCCCTCGCTGATGCTGGACTTCCAGCGAGTGGGTAAGTGGCTTCCCGTTCCCTAGTTTCTTTCTTTTTTTCACTTTTTATTCCTCATTCTCGATATATTGCCTTGGATGGCAGGACCCTATGCCCAGACTCCCCTCACTAAGTTTATCCTGGACCGGAATAAATTCTACTTCGAGCTAAGCGCGGAAGATTTGGACATAGGGGGCTACGTCAACACCGAAAACCTCTGGGTGGTCAGAATGCTGGCAGCCAACCAAACGATCAAGGCCCCCAGTCTCCGGGGGATACAATGCAAGAAAGACCCGACATTGAGGGAGGAGCTTGCCCTTGAGCACATTAGGGTTGTAGAGGTCGTGGCCCTGGCAGACGCAACCAAAAGGAAACGGGAGCAGACTGAGCGGAGGGAGAGTGCCACCTCCGAGGAGCTGGAAGCCCTCTTTGATGAGGCCCAACTGAACACGGGGACCCCCAGTGCTAGTGGATCAGGGTGAGGTAATTCACCTTTGCTTGTGACTTGTGCTCCTCGAGTTGGGGACTTAGTTAGGGATAGACTAGTTTATCGAGGCCCCCTGTTCTGGGCTGATGGAGAGATGAGACCTTCGTCTTCCATCACTGTAGATCAGGAAACTCTCATGTACTTGTCTGGGTTTCTTCAATATGGGAACTTCTTGGACTCGGATGACATGGGAGACCGATTCCATTCCTTCGCCTTAGGGGAATTAAGTCGAGTCCGAGGTCTAGACAAGGGTTCATCCCGGAGGACTTTTAGCTTTGTTTTTCCTGTTTTTTTGCTGACTCATCCTGACTTGTTTATTTTGCTAATTCCCCTTTTGTTTGTCTATTTCAGAAGACTACGACATGTCCAATCTGGTGGAGAAAATGAAGCAAGCCCTCGAGGTCCGGGTTGCCAAGGCTAGAGCTTCGGCAAAAAAGACCGCAAAGGCGCGCCCAAGCCAAAAGCTCTGGAAGCGATCCTTGAGAGCTTAGTGCTGGAGCCTAACTTAGTTGGGGAGGCCTCAGCTGCGGTCCCGATCACGACAGTTAATCTTGAAACTATCCTGGCTCTTCCTGCTCGTCCCCCAGTAATAGACCTGAAGGGGTAAACGCTGGTGAGTCGGAGCTCCGGGAAGAGAGCCGCGGACTCGGGCGTGGGTGAGGTCGCGAAAGGGACAAAGAGGACCAAGACCAGAGGCGTTGGCTCGGCCGAGGAATCCTCCAATGAGAGTCATCTTACTGCCAAGGAACTTTCGAAAGCGCCTGCACTTCCCGTCCATCCAACTTTGCCCGAAGAGGGAGAGGCGGTTTTGTAGGAGGAACAGTCCAAAATTGTGTCCCGGACGTGGGAGAATGGCAGGGAGAAGAGGGAGGAGGTTTACCGGGCCCTGAGGATTCATCGTCAGGTCGCGTTCTCAAAGCGTCAGGTAGCTTTCAGTGCTTCCCAGTCGATCGTGGACTAGCTTGCTGCTGAGACGGGGTTCCGTCCCAAACTAAGGCACGACACGGCTTCGTTTGCTGCGGACTTGCTGGACCAAGTGGGGGCTACTATGTCCAACCTCCAGTTGAAATGGTACGCCACCATAGCCATCCAGGATTTATCTCCCAGGCTCTCCGTCATCAAGCCACTGTTGTAAGTTATGCGTCTACATCTCCTGTTTCTTCTTGCACTTTTAGTTCTTCAGATTTTTCTAACTTCAATTCATTCCAGGATGCTCTACTAGCTCACCGGAATGCCGACTTGGCAGCCAAGATTATAATGAAAATGGAGACGAGCCAACTAGAGCTGGAGGCGGCTGTGAACTAGTGGGAAGCTGCTAAGAAAGCCCTGGCCAAAGAGGTAGCTCAGGCAAAAGCAGACCGCGAAGCGGCTGCCTGGACTAAGTTTCAACTCAAAGAGACTATGTCCTGGAGAGAGGCCGAGAATAGCCAGTTGGTGGCCGGTTTGGAGGCAGAGCTTCTCCGAGTGAAGGCCCTGCAGGAGGCGGCCGAAGCCCAGTCTACCCAGGACCGGGAGAGGATTACCGACCTTCAGTCTCGGGTCCGCGAATTGGACGACTTGTTTCGACAGGAGGTGACGGCCCATGATGAGACCCGTCGCGAGAAAGAAAAGGCAGATGACTTGCTGGAGGTCACCTTTGACGAGGCCATCTACATGGCCTGGGTCTAGGATAAGAACATGAACCTCCTGCTCTATTCCAACCCCGCCGCGAAATGAGCTGAATTTGAGGCCAAGGAGAAGGATGACGCAAAATTCTTGGACGAGGACGAGGTGGACGGAGCTAACCCGGAGGCATAAGGGCCGGGCGAAGCCTAGGCCCGGGCCTTCTATTTTTTTTTCTAGTTTTGTAACAATTTTACGGAAGCGGATGCGTCTAAGACAATTTTTATGTTCTTATTTTCTTTATTTCTTGCATAATGTTTTCCTATCTTCATTCGTTAGACTTTCACTAAGCGTTTTTAACACCTTGTGTAAATGTGTCGAATGCTCGGTCCCGGTTCCAATGGACAGGACTGCTGGGGAAAAGTTGCAGAAAATGTCTCTTCTGGTGAACCGTCATTGGGTCTTTTCAGCCTGGACTAGATTATTCTAGTTTTATAATACGGGTTTCAATAGCCCGAACCGCCCGAGGTCTTTCTAGATTTTAACTTATCAACCCGCTTTACTCTTGTTGCTCAAGTTCGAACGACCTGGCCCATTAGGGAGTTGATAATTTAAACTAAATCTATCCATCCTGATTCTAGTGTTCATGTTTTGACGGTCTGGACCATCAGGGATTAGCTAATTAGCTTATTTTGAAACCTGGGTTAGGTTCCCACAGCCTGGGCCGTTTATAAGACTAATTTTAGACAACTTATACCTGGGACTCGCGCTCCAATAGTCCTGTGCTATTGCAGAGATGACGCGGACGGGTATTTGGTTGTTTGGGACCACACTCGGTCAACCGATTTTTAGGTATTTTATATCCCCGGACACGCGTGTCCGGGTTATAACTTGGGCTGGTCCGTATGTCCTATTGGATATTTCACCTCCCGGACTGTGTAGGTCCAAGCCGGGATCAGGCCTGAGCCTTAAGTCCTATAGTTTGTACCCCCTAGAACTTGTCGGCCCGGGCTGGGACTAGGCCTTAGCCTTGTGTCCTTTCATTAGCGTCCTATTTTTTTTTTGTTCTCGGACTTGCTCGTGCGAATGGATACACACACCCCCCTAGTGAGCCAAGACTAGTCTTGGGTCACTTGCTTATGGAGACGAACGAGAACTTTCATTGTTTCACAATATTTTTTTATGACATTTTGTACACGTCATTTTTATTATTCATGAAATCACCCTGGGGCATACATTGTTTACAAAGAAAATATAAAGCTGAAACATGCTCTCCCGACTACTAATAGTACTTACAGAGATGTTCCGCGTTCCAGGCCCTTGGGACTTCAGTTCCATCGAGTCACTTTAAGCGATACGTTCCTGGACATACTTTATGTTGAATTTCGTATGGCCCTTCCCAGTTTGGGCCCAGAACCCCCACTCCCAGATCTTGGGTTGCAGGGAAGACTCTCCTTAGGACTAGGTCGCCGGTTCTGAACATTCGACTTTTTACTTTCGAGTTAAAATGTTGAGGGATCTTGCCCTGGTACATCTTTAACTAAACTTGCAATTCTTCCCGAATCTCATCGAAGAGATCCAAGGATTCCTGGAGTAAGGCGTGGTTCTTGGCGGGATCATACGTGTCTCTCTTGTGGGATGGGATGACCGTTTCTACTAGGATGATGGCTTTGCACTCGTACACCATGGAGTACGGAGTGTGTCCGGTAGATGTTCGTTCGGTGGTTCGATATGCCCATAGTACGCGGGGCAACTCTTCTGGACATTTGCTCTTGCAGGCTTGAAGATTTTTCTTTAATGTTCCCTTCAAGATTTTGCTGACGGCCTCTGTTTGCCTGTTCACTTGAGGTTTGGAGACCGCAGAGAAGCTCTTGATGATACCATGTCTTTCACAGAAGTCCGTGAAGTGGATGCTATCAAACTGCTTCTCGTTGTCGGACACAATCTTGTAGGGGAGCCCGTACCTGCACACGATGTTGTTGATGACGAAGTCCAAGGTCTTCTTTGAGGTGATGGTGTTCGAAGGCTCCGCTTCGACCCACTTAGTATAGTAGTCAACGGCCACAATAGCATACTTCACACCTCCTTTCCTGGTCGGGAGCAATCCTACTAGGTCAATTCTCCATACCGCGAAGGGCCAGGGACTTTTCATTAGGGTTATTTCCGTTGGAGGGGCTTGCGGGATCTTCACGTACCTTTGGCACTGCTCGCATTTGTAGACGTAATCAACACAGTATTTTTTCATGGTTGGCCAGAAATATCCTTGGCGCAGGATTTTCTTGGACAAGCTGAGCCCGACTGTGTGATCTTCGCAGAAGCCTTCGTGCACCTCGTGCATGATTGCGCTCATTTCGGTCCTGGATACGCATCGGAGGTTCGGCATGGATAACCCTTTACGATAAAGCTTTCCCTCCATCATGACATATCTATGGACCTGGTACTGAAGCTTCCTGGCTGCTGCCTTGTCCGTGGGCAACCCCCCGGTTGTTAGGTATTGGATGATGGGTCCCATCCATGGAGTAATCTATAGCATTGATCGTGGAGGTTTGAATACTTGGTACGGGGAGATGGTTGATCGGGACTAGCCCGAAAAGCTCTGCCTTAGCATTCGTGGCTAGCTTTGCCAACGTGTCCGCAAACATGTTTTGATCCCTAGGGATCTAGCGGATGTAGTGCTTCTTGAAAGTTTGAAGCATCTCTCGTGTCTGAGTCACGTAAGCTGCCATCTTTTCCCCTTTTCTCTGGTACTCTCCCGAGATCTGTCTGACAACCAACTGGGAATCGCTATAGATCTCCAGGTTTGTAGCCCCTACCTCCTGGGCCAGGCGCAATCCGACCAACATGGCCTCATTGTTCGAAGCCTTGAATTGGAAACACAGGGCATTTTGTAACTGGTGTCCCTGTGGCGACACTAGGATGATTCCGGCCTCTGCCCCATTTTCATTCGAGGCTCCGTCTACGAACACCTTCCACAAGGGTGTTGCAGGATCCGCGGGATCGTCCTCTTCAGTGATCCCGGAGCATTCGACGATGAAGTCGACTAGGGCCTGTCCCTTGATTGATATTCTAGGGATGTATGTAATGTCGAACTGACTCAGTTCCATGGCCTACTTCAAGAGTCTTCCTGATGACTCAGGTTCTTGCAACACTTGCTGCAAAGGGTGGCTGGTCAGAACCCTTATGGCATGGGCCTGGAAATAAGGCCTAAGCTTCCGGGACGCGATTAGTAGGCAAAATGTTAACTTTTCGATTAGTGG
This sequence comes from Humulus lupulus, assembly GCF_963169125.1. Taxonomy (NCBI): domain Eukaryota; kingdom Viridiplantae; phylum Streptophyta; class Magnoliopsida; order Rosales; family Cannabaceae; genus Humulus; species Humulus lupulus. The sequence continues at coordinate 44,785,291 of NC_084801.1, read as the reverse complement.
ATATAATGATTCTGCACCCAATAACCTTTTGCTTACATAATAGACTGGGAGCTGGGCCTTCCAATCTTCCCATACTAGCGCAGCACTGACGACGTGTTCATTCACAGCCAAATAGAGGTACAACGATTCTCCCTTCACCGGTTTTGCCAATATTGGTGATCGGGCCAGATGTTCCTTCAGCCTTTGGAAAGCCTCTCTGCACTCAGCTGACCATTCGAACCTTTGGCTTCACCGAAGGACGTTGAAGAATGGGATGCACTTGTCTGTGGCCTTCGAGACAAAACGGCTCAAAGCGGTTATCCGCATAGTCAGGCTCTGAACATCCTTGTGCTTCCGGGGTGAGGGCATCTCAAGCAGTGCCTTGATTTTTCTGGATTGGCTTCTATTCCTCAGTAGCTTACTATGAACCCCAAGAACTTCCCGGATGCTATGCCGAAGGTGCATTTTTTGGGATTCAGCTTCATCCCATACCTTCGAATGATCGTGAAGGCTTCGGCCAGATTGTCAGAATGTTCGTTGGAGGTCTTGGAATTGACTAGCATGTCGTCGATGTATACCTCCATGTTCCATCCCAGTTAGGCTCGGAACATTCTGTTGACTAGCCGCTGATAGGTGGCTCCAGCGTTTTTCAGTCCGAAGGGCATGACGATGTAGCAGTACACCCCCTTGTCGGTTTGGAAACTGGTATGTTCCTAGTCCACTACATGCATAGAGATCTGATTGTAGCCTGAGTAAGCGTCCATGAAACTCAAGATCTCATACCCAGACGTTGCGTCCACCATCTAATCGATCTGAGGGAGCGGGAAGCAATCTTTGGGGCAAGCTTTGTTGAGATCCGTGAAGTCGATGCATGTCCTCCAGGTCCCGTTTGGCTTCGGCACTAGCACTGGGTTGGCCAGCCATACGGGATACAAAGCTTCTCGGATGAAGTTGATCGAGTATAACTTCTCAACTTCCAGCTTGAGGGCTTCCGCCCTTTCTGCCCCTAGGGGCCTTCGTTTCTGCCAGACCGGGGTCTCATCCTTGTCGATATTCAAGGGATGGCAGATGATATTGCAGTCGATCCCGGTCATATCCGAATGAGACCAGGCCAGGACGTCCTGGTTTTCCTTCACTCGGGTGATGATGGCGGCCCGGACCTCGGCTTTCGGGTTCTTCCCGACTTAGATTACCTTGGTCGGATCGGTGTCACTGATGCACACCTCTTCAATCTCCTCCATGGGTTCAGTACGCAGTCCTCCCCTATCCGCAGGTCCAGCTCGTCCTCTTCGCGGATAATCCGTCTTGCCGGAGGAGGGGGCAGGACTGGATCGGCAATTTCCCCAAGGGGTTCTTCGCGGACCATGTAAACGGGTCGGGCGGATACGTGGTAACATTTCTGTATGCTTTTCTGATCTCCCCGGACTGTTCCCACTCCTCCGTTATCGCAGGGGAATTTTATGCACATGTGGCGAATGGAGGTGATTTCCCTGAATTCGACCAATGCGGGCCGACCGAAAATGATGTTGTAAGCGATGGGGCAGTCCACCACCACGAACGTACAAAACTTTGAATGAGCTTTGCATCTCGTTCCCCAGTGTTACGGGCAATTAGATTTTTCCCATTGGGAGTATTGAGTCCCCATTGAAGCCATAGATCTGGGTTGGGCACAAGGCTAGATCCGCCTCGGTCAAGCCAATTGCAATGAAGGCAGGTTTGAACAAGATGTTGACGAAGCTTCTGTCGTTTACCAGCACTTTAGACACCTTCTTGTTGGCGATTTGGGCATCAATGACCAGGGGTTCATGATGTCGGAAATGGACGTTGCGGGCGTCGTCTTCCGTGAAGGTGATGGGGAGGTTCATCAGCTTCAGGCATTGAGCCGGTGCTTGGACCAGGGCGCATACCTCTTGGTTGTGGTCAAGTTCGTTGAGGTAACGCTTTTGATCATTTCGAGATGGTTGGGGCCCGCCCGAAATGGTGGCTATGTGACCATCCACTCACGGGGGCGCGGTCCCGGCTGGGTAAGGCATTCTGGGTCCGAGCGCCTACACGGCGGGGACCCCCTGAGGGGCCTGCGATCCTAGGCCCTTTGCGTATCCTCCCTGGGGAGGTGGGTACACTCCAGGTGCGCCCGGGATCGTGGACTGTCCGGGGACTGCTGACAATCCCGGAACTCCCACGGGCATCCTGATCCACTGGTGGAGATGTCCCAGCTTGATCAAATTTTCAATCTCATCCTTTAGCTGCCGACATTCTTCGGTTCAGTGGCCTGCCTCCTTATGGTACGCGCACCTTTTACTGATATCCCTTGGGTTTTTTCCCCCTTTGAACATGGGGGCTGGTCTCTGGTAATGAATCGTCCTTTCTGTGGCCATGTAGATGTTTTCCCTAGTATCCACTAGGTTGGTGTACTCCGAATACTGGGGCTCGTAGCCCCACTTGCCATTCTTATATGGTTCGGACTGATTTGGTCCCTTCCCATATCTTTTTTCCCTGGGAGGGGTTCACACCTGCTTTAGTTCCCCCCATCTGGAACAATTGGGCCTTGCCGGGAGCAGCATTGTACTCGACTGGCGCAGTTCCATAACCAGGCAAAGGGGTAGTCTGGGCCTGGGCATATCCCAAAGATGCAAGGCCATAGACCGTAGGTGCGACAAAGGTTATTCCAGGCACGGCTGCCGATCCCGGCGCTATTGGGGGAGTCAAGTACTGCTGGGCCGAATACTGTGCCTTGCCGGGATACTGTGCCCCGTATCCCGGAAAGGTTTGGGCATTTGGCTGAGGTGCCAGCTGCCATCCAAATGCCTGGATTTGGGCCTCCTCCCAGTTGATAAAGCCTTGGGCCCTCCTTATGAATTCCTCGAGGGTGGCCGCCTTGCTGTGCTGCATGTCATCCCAAAGGGGAGAGCCGGCCCGGATTCCAGATTGTAGGGCCACCAGGCGCTGCCCATCATCCACCTTGGTTTTGGAGGCTTCCTCTATGAAACACTGGATGTAGGCCCTCAACGTCTCCGTGGGGAGCTGCTTGATGTTGGTGAGGGCACTGATCAGCATGTTCATCCTCATGGCGGCCACGAACTGTTTGCGGAAAGCCGACTGCAGTCTAGACCAGGATTGGATGGATCCCGGCTTGAGCCTCTTCCATCATTCCTCATCAGGTCCGCCTAGAGTAATAAAAAAACAGAGACACTTGCCGTTGTCGCAGACGTGGGCTACGGTCATTAACCGATTGTAGCGTGACAGATGATCTCTGGGGTCGATGTTCCCAGTGTAAGCGGGCAGGCTCAGCATTTTGAATCCTTTGGGGAGCACCATGTCCAGGATGTGCTTGCGCGCAGGGCTCCTTTTCTTCCTCGTCAGAATCGGTGTCTGCTCCCTCCTGCTTGCGGACCAAGCAGTTCATGACTTTATTTAAGGCGGCCAGCTGTTCCATGAACTGTTTGGTTGTACCATCTTCCAAGGGAACTCTCTCGTTCCTTTTGTCATTGAGATTATTTCTCAAATCGCCATCCCGGGGGTGGATCTTTTCCTTGCGAGCCCGTTCCTTTCGAGCGTTCAGCCCGTCGCGTAGGTCTACACGGGATGGATCGTCCCTGGAGCTAAGGGCGTTCGACTTTTCATTATGCTAGCGCCCCCGGTGGCCCTTATTCACGGAAGTGCTTAGGTGGAAAGACCGTTCCCATCCAGTCCGCCTTGGGGTGGGCCGAGGCCTGGTACCCTGCAAGCGCGTCCCTCGCGGATTGATTGGGTGGTCCTGTCCTGGGACGGGGTGCACCTTCTCTTTCCTAGAGAGTTGCTGGGGGCGGGTCCCGGTTTTTTGGACTGGAGGGACTTCCCTCTGGGGGTTTGCCCTGGCCTTTTCTTTCTCTCGGGCCGGGTTAACCGGACCCTGTCCAGGCGCTTGTACCGGAGTAGGAATCGGCCTCTCACTTTCGGGCGCACTATTCCTAGCTTGCGGAGCGGGCGGTTGTGTTCCTGGAGGCGAAATAATTGGAGGACTAGCCGCAAAACCTTGGGCGGCTATTAAAGCTTGCAGGACCTAGAGGGACTATTGCATCCATCGAGTGGCTTCCTTTTGCTCGGCAATCCTGGCCTCTTAGTCCAGGACCTGCTATCTTAGTTTGGTCACCTCTGGGCCTCCTGGTCGGGGTCTACTTCTTCTGGGATCGTGGGATCCTCAACTTTGAGATCGTGGTATTCCCCCTCATTTCCCTCCTCTTCCTCATAGTAATCTTCCTCATACTCTTCCCCACCTTCATCATTCTGCAACTCATCAGGCTGGGACATCTGATGAGGTGTGTCCTCAGTTTGGCTCTGAGGAAGAGGTTGGCTAGGCAATGGCTCTCCATTGCCTTATTCTTGGTTAGTGGGGTTGAAAGTGGTGTGTCTTGTGTTCACCATTATTGCAGACGTTCAAGATCAACTCAAACTTTATCAGGCTCTTAATGAAAGCACCAAAATGTTTACCGAGTTTTTCGGAAACTAGAACTATAAAAGATTAAAGAGCTTAAAAGAAAGGATTTAATAGAAGTAAACAAGGTTTTTACGTGGTTGGGGCGTTAATGAGCCTTAGTCCACGATACAGTTGTAATAGACCTTAGAGAGCTTTTGACAATGGAGTTTTCTGCAAGTTTTAGCAGAGTAACTGCTTACAATCAAAAGCTAGGATCCCGTCCTCAGTGCAACAGTATTCGTATTTATAGGCGCATGAGTTCACTGGGCTTGGGTTGGGCTGGTCCGGCCCAATAAGGGTGTAAATACCATTGACTTCTTTGATGGGAGCCCAATACAAAGGATTGAAATATGAAACATACATTAATCGAAGCCCATTGGGCCAGCCCAAACAAGATCTTATTCTAAGACATGCGACAAACTGGTGTTTCAATCTAGGTGTTATGGGCTACGAGGAAGATTTGGGGGACAAGATCGGTCAGAGTAATGGCGACACAGTTCTGAACCAACGGCGTACAATCTTGAGGTAGCCTCCTCTACAGGTTAAGTGTGGGGACAACCCCCACGCTTCTTGGGACGATGTGAGTATCGAGATCACGCCAAACTCGGCCAACCAATCCAGATCCGTTTACCAAAGTCCCCCTCTGTTCACTAGGGTCCGATTTCGTTTACCAGGACCCGAGTTTATCCTTGGAGGTCCCGACCCAATCTCGGATTTGGGAGCCCGCGACCTCCTTTCCTGTACCTCAGGGGACATCCCTGTACGCGGTCCCGGGTTTATACAACCTGCCCCGATGATGGTCCCGACTCACTCTACAACCTGTCCTCTGGGCCTTGCCGAGACTTGGGCAGCCAATATCCGTTCTCCCTTCGCCTAATGGGCCCGGTCAGGGCCTTAACTCCTAGGAAAGCGGCCCATGGACTTAGAGTATGGACCCGTACATTTGGGAAGAAACGGGGATAACACATACGTTCTAGTCGCTCATATATTTTACATGTCAATTATCGAATTATTCTGATTAACCAAGCAAAAAAGAAACTTGCAAGTCACTTTAAAATCATAGCAAATAAATCACATTTTAAGGACTCCTTGATTTAACTTTTACTTAAATAAATTAAAAATCAAGTACAAAGTTACTTTTCATACATAAGCAAACCAATCAACCAAATTCCAAAAATTATCTTGGAGTTAATTAACTAAAATAAAGTTTTTTTGTACAAGTGTAACTAATCAGTATTTGATTGTTGTTATCGTAAGCAACTATATAGTTACTATTGATTCTAGTGACCACAAAAAAATATATGATTTTCACATATCAAAATGGTCAGCTTGAAAAATAGATCGTAATAGTACTACTTTTGAGTGAAAACAACTATCGGTATGATCGAAATTATTTTTTAAAGTCGTAGAAATTAAATAGTTATTTATGTTTTATTCCTTAATTTATATATATATATATATATATAAAGAGACACGTCAGAGAACTAGTAGCCTTCACTTGGGAGAGAAGAGAGTGGAGATATAATTAAGATAAAATTGTGTATAAATTTACGGTACAATTAAATTGAAAATGATATGAAAGTAATGTCAATATTGTAAATAAAAAGACTCAGTTATTTTAGGAATTAAATTGAAAAAAATGGTTACACGTGTAATTTTACTAAAATAAAACTAATAAAAAAGAAGTTTCTTTGGTAATATTACATTTCTAAATATAGAATGAATAATATAATTTAATTTGAGAATAAAGAGAAAAATATATTGTTTAAAATTCAAAGAATAGGACAAATGAATTCAACCATGAAATCAACAACCACGTGGAAATTAATTAAGAATAGCCAAAACGACCCAAAGTGTAGGTCGCCTTCGAGTCTCTTCAACACACACGATTGTCGGGCAATAAACTCAATGATTAAAAAGATTTAGAAAATTAAACAAAGGCTGCGGAGATCGCGGAGCCATAACAATTGACCAAAAAACAATAAAAAAAATTATGAGCAAGAGTTTTAGATTATTGCTAAAGTACAATAGTGTGTTGCCCAATAACTGCGCAAGGTGGTATGTCAGCATTAGTATAACCTAATATCAGGTCTTATATTTCTTTATTTAAAAAGTAATATTAAATATTGTTAATTAATGTTAATTTATATAGTGCCGGGTATCTTAAGATACCAAACAACACTCAAAATTTTACTAATTTTAGTACATGATAATCTTTACGTACAATAATTTTGTTGGAATAATTTGTTCCGAAGAAACTTTATTTTACCTTGGTTAACTCAAACTTCCACGCAAGTTGAAACAAATAAAAATACATAATTGGTCTCATTGTTTAGTTTCAGAAATTATTTCAGAATATGTACAAATAATATGGATTATGTTGGAAATTATACTTTTATGTTATTAGGGAATTTTAATTTTAAATGAGATCAATCCCTGCTTGGGGGACCTAATCAAATAATAATTTAAGATTATAAATAAAGGAGAAAAAAAACTATATGATGTGATATATATGATGATTTCAATTATTTTTTTTAATATATATATGCGATAAAAAACACGTAAAATACACACTTGTTTGATTTTATTTATAAAATTTATTAATAATTTATATCAATGTTATATAAATTTTTAATAAATAAACAATATTATATATAATAGAATCACATAAATATATTAAATAAAAAATAAAACAAAAACATTATTTATGCTTTTTTAATATATATATATATAATATGGTAATTTTTTTAAACATAAATGATAATTTTTTTAATAAAAATTAAGATTATGTATTATATTATTATTATTATAATGATATTTTATAATCTTTAAATTTATATTAGTATAAGTATTAAATATTTTGTATTAAATATTATTATAATAATAATATTTTATAATATTTGAATTCATATTAATATAATTAGTAAAAAATTATTATTATATATTATTATTATAATAATTGAGATTCCGTTTTTAGTAATTACCAAATTAATTAAAGTGCAAAATTGTAATTAAATGTTAAAACAAATTTCAACTGTGTCGGGACAGAATCCGAACTTGTCACGACAGAAACTGAACACAATAAAAAGACAATGCAAAACAATAAAGAACATAACAAATTTTTACAAGGTTCAGAAACCCTTTCGGATAATCTACTCCTCGGGGCCACACCCAGAGAATAAAATCAATTAATAAAGAATCACAAGTACAAAATATTGACTTAAACAAAATAAGACTCCCTCTTGAGATTTCCCGTAACTTTGTTGTACTTCTCTTCACTAATCTGATCTTGATTGAAATGCTCAACAACTTGAACTCCTTTCAATAGCCAGCGAGTGCTTGCATCCTCCCGACACAAGGCTTGTAAAAATCCTCTCCCGAAGACTTATAAAAGTTGTGTTCAAATTACAATGTGTATTCACTCATGAATATGGTATAAACTCACCACAAAAAATAAACTCTCATATTACAATAAGATCACATGAATACTATGATCTTGAATACAAATAAGGAACTCTCACAAATTATGCATCTAAGAGTTCACTTTTTCTCACTGCCTTTAGAGCCCTATTTATAGAGTCATTTTTCGTGCACTTAAAGGCTAAGAAAGAATCTCCTAATAAAGGTAAGAATAATTGAAGATATTCTAGATTGATGAATAATTACCTTTTTTAGAAGATGCTGATCTGACAAATACGATTTTGGTGGAGACAGCTAATACCTGTGTCGGATCAAAAAGCTCAAGATGGAAATAACAATTAATGATAACAAATATTTAGTTTCCTGATTTTTATAAACTTGAGCTGCACGAAAATATATAAACAAATATTCCAGAAATGACTTTGAGTAAGTATTGAATGTGTTATTACTTCCCTTTATAAACAAATTGTGATAAAATACAATTAAATCAGGAATGTAAATATTCCACAAATCAAAAGAAATGGAAAGTGAATTCTGAAAAGCACAATAAGGGAAACAAAAATTGATCTTTTAATAAAAAATATATTTCTATAAAATATGTCAATTTTAGGATTTACAATCTCTCCCTTTGGAAATTTTATAGACAAAGCATATCTATTTTTAAAAGATCCTTGGAAAACACAAGTGAGTGCTTAAATTCACAAGAGTCACAAAATGACTACCCGTGCCAAAAATAACCAAAGCATAAGACAAAAAAGTGTTAATAAAAATAATGAACAACTGCAGGTCAACAACTGCAGGTCAACCAAAATAATCAAAGTACCAAAAAATAGAGTTATTCTCTCTCTCTCCCCCCCTCATTGTCTAAGAAAATGCCAAAGAACAAAGGAAACGAAACCAAAAGAAAGACACAGCTAATGTTCTTTTACATTTATAAAAAGCAAATAAAAATATATCGAAAGGAACGGTAATCGTCATGGAGCAAGAGTGGTGGATGCATTGATAATGGCCAACGAAGCAAGAATTTGGTGCTGAGTATCCTCCATGAGAGTGAACCGGTCAGAGAGACTTGTAATTCCTGTCTGGACAGAAGCGAGATTAGTCGGGACAACAAGAGTGTCAGCCACAACATTGCCAGACCCAGAACCAGCAAGATTAATTCCTTTGACCTTTCGAGCTGTGGACAGAGCATGGTCATCTTTGACAGTGCAGGTAGGACCGACCAATGGAGAAGTTAAGGTCTCCTGGAACTTCTTCAAAGGACGCTGAGAGTCCAAAAGTTTGTAAATGACTTGCAGAAACATCAAGTGTTGACCCTTGCATTTGGCACCACTCAAGGACATGATTCGATCAAAGATAACAGCAGCAAGATCAATGGTGACTCCAATCCCAATTTTGAACAATAGAAAATCCATGTCTTGAGTGATGGTCGAGGAATGAGTGGTAGGCATCCAATTAAATATTGCAAATTTTAAAAGAGCACCATAATAGTGAGTGAGATCCGAGACTCGTAGAGAGGTGCTTGGTTCCCACACCATAGCTTGACCAACCAACTCAGACAAGACTTGATCCTTTGCAAACTCAATAGAATCATCAATCTCAACAGGAACGAGATTGAGGGCCTTAGCAATTTCAATAGGACTAAACTTATACCAATGTCCCCTAACATACACTTTATGAAACATAAAAGAAGACTGGTCTAACAACTCATCATTCAAATTTGCATAAAATTCCTTAACAACCCGAGGCACAAACCCATCAAATCCAGACAAAGATCGCAACCAACCCCTTTCCTCTAAAGCAAGTAAGACCCCAAAAACACGATGAGGAGCAAAGAGGAAATTATGCTCACTAATAAAGTGATGATGCTCATAAAATTGCATGTTTTTCTCATTATCATTAAAGCAGAAAGTAAGAGAATGAGCTTTGAATGAACCTGAGGTGCGGCAGGTGCACCTTTTTGTTTAGGGAGTTTGGAAGACAATTCGGGAAATGCCAATGGTGTGGTGTTCTTTGGGTCAGATGCAATAGGAGAAGCTTCTGATGGGTCTTCTTCAGATTCAGTCTCCTCTGCCAAATCATCAAGAGGAACGTCAGGATTTGGCTTGGTCAAGGAAGGGTCCAACTCAGGCAGTGAGTCTTCTGTTTCAGGAGAAACATCCTCCAATGAGGTGCAAGGAGGTGGATTGATTTTTGCCTTCAATTTAAATCGGGATAAAGGAGATGAATAAGAGATGGAGCTAGTACCTTCTTTTGGAGCCACTTTGGCCTTCTCGCCTTTCTTTGTTTCAGCAGCTTTGGTCTTGCATTTGCCCTTTGCCTTGGGGGTCAAAACATCAGGAGATAACGACGATTCAGATTCATGATCAGATGGATCAGACACAACTTCAGTGGAGATTGATTGGGAATGACTTGTAGTCAAGGCAGATCTGGCTTTTATTTGACATTCGAAAGAGGCGAGTGGAATCCCCGAGGCTTGGTTTGGTTGAGCATCGAGGTTGGGCAAAGTAACTCCTTTACTTGAAGCTCCAATTATGGTAGATCCTATAGGACCCGGAAGAGAAAGAACCTTCTTTCTTGCTGTGGTTTTAGGTCAACAACCTGTAGGAGGCGAGACAGTAGGGATTGATGCTGGGACGGGAGGAGTGGTAGTGGGAACTGACTCAGGAACTGTCTCCTGATGAGACTTCACAGATTTGGAAGATGAACCACGGTCTCGATTCTTCATGGCTGCTAAGAATGAAACAAGTGAAACACACAAAGAAAAACCCTAAACACTTTGGTTATAAGTGAGAGAGACAAACATGAAAACACTGAGTATGAAACAACCAAAGTGAATCCGAATATATAGAGTATTCGGTGCACAAATGAGGCAAGTTCAAAAATGGGTAACCATATTTTATATGATAAATGCCAAAATATCTCCATTTTTAAAACAAATTCTTTCACACCTCAAAATTGGAAACTTTTTGAATATTTTAGAATATATTGAGATAAAACAAATAAATTGCATCAAATAGTTTTTCAAAACCTTTTTTTTTATAAGTACACGGTCCAAAACATATTTTATTTTATCATTATTAGTTTTTTTTTTAAATTGCCGAAAATAGAATGTAAATTGCCATACCATATGTGTCCATGTAAATGTCAAGTCCTGTTCAAAAGAAACAAGATAACCATATTTTTCACAAATTAGAGAAATACGTTATAATTCAAATACTAAGTGACCATAATTCAAAAAATATACCAATCACAAAATATATTTTAATCAATTCATTATATGTATGAGTCTTACAACCATATTATACAGTCTAGTCAACAGGCATGTGTGTGTGCATGTGTAATCAATTTGGCGTTTGTTTTTGGCCTTTTAAAGCTAGGGTCATTGCCCATATTTGGCAATTGTAGCATTTTTCAAATTGTAACCATAATGGAGGCTATAACTCTTATACTGATGGTAGCCCTTTACACTAGTAGAGTATCCTCCAATATAATTGCTAATTAACTGGTACCAACTTACTCAGTGTCGGCTTTCACACATCAGTATAGGTAGCTCTTTTCCAAGATGGGGCCTGAAAAAGAAACTGGATTAAGGAATGCTCATACAAACATAATGATTTGGTCAAATATAAATTGGATGGTTTTTAATTTTTCAAATATTTTTTTTATTCCTAACAAAGTATAAGACTTATAACGTTCATTTTCTAAAATACAAAAAATATGCTCATCAAATTTCTTCCAAACAGGACAAGAGATTTACACAAACACATATGCAAGGCAAGATAATCAATTTTTTTGGAAATTTCAAATAGAAAAAACCCCCAAGGATTTCCTGAGGGAATCGAATCTGACCGTGTCTAAAGCTTTAGTAAAAGTATCTGCAATTTGTTTGTTAGTCTCAACATATTCTAGAATCAATGTTTTGTTCTCAACAAGTTCCCTAATAAAATGATGACGAATGTCAATATGTTTGGTGCGAGAGTGCTGAACAGGATTTTTGGAGATATTAATAGCACTTGTATTATCACAAAAAATGGTTAAAGTTTTAATATCAAACCCATAGTCTGCCAACATTTGTTTCATCCACAAAAGTTGAGTACAACAGCTTCCAGCAGCAATGTACTCAGCTTCGGCTGTTGACAAGGAGATAGAGTTTTGTTTTTTACTATGCTAGGAGACCAAATTGTTTCCTAAGTAAAAACAACCACCACTTGTACTTTTGCGATTATCAGTGTTTCCTGTCCAATCTGCATCACTATAACACATAAGGTTGGAATTTGTTTCTTTGGAGTACCAAATGCCTAAATCAAGAGTATTATTGATGTAACGAATAATTATTTTTACGGTAGTCACATGAGACCCCATGGGGTTCCCTTGGAAACGAGCGCACACTCCAACACTGTAACTGATGCCAGGGCGATTGGTAGTTAAGTATAGGAGACTCCCAATCATACTCCTGTAAAGAGTTGGATCAACTTTCTTCCCATTCTCATCTTTAGATAATTTGACCGTAGTACCCATTGGAGTTTTAGCAGGTTTAGATGCATCGAGTCCAAATATTTTCACTAAATTTCTTGCATACGTGCTTTTGTTTCACTTGAAGTCCTAAGAAAAAATTGAGTTCTCCTACCATGCTCATCTCAAACTCTTCATGCATTTGTTTCACAAATTCCTGCACTAGAGAATCATTAGTAGAACCAAACAATATATCATCTACATAAATTTGTGCTATCATAATATTTTCATCAACATTTTTGATAAAAAGTGTTTTGTCTACTCCCCCTCTCTTGTACCCCTTTGAGACCAAAAAATGAGTTAGTCTCTCATACCAAGCCCGTGGGGCTTGTTTCAGCCCATACAAAGCTTTTTGCAATTTAAAAACATGATTAGGATTGTAAGTATCCTCAAACCCTTTGGGTTGTTCCACATAAGCTTCTTCATTCAAAAATCCATTTAAAAAGGCGGATTTTACATCCATTTGGAACAATTTAAAACTAAGAACACATGAAATAGCTAGTAATAATCTTATGGATTCAAGTCTTGCAACA